>NC_091105.1:1025000-1200000 GCF_024713975.1 Paralichthys olivaceus
CCATAGGCAGGAGCACAAGAATTGAGCATTCGGTGCAAGATGATCTGTTTGTGTGCAAAGCAAAACGTTTTCCTCTTAAGAGAAAAGCATTCTCCGTCACTTCCTGTCAAATCGTCCAGCCATTATAATAGCAACCTGCCGAGGTAGTTAGTTATTTTATTGACACAAATACAACAATTGTGTCCAAGCAATATAAAATATACATACATACATTCATATACATACTAGTAAAAACTGAAATCAAGAGGTGATACAATCATCATTCATCTAAATGGATGAACTCAGTTCAGTGGAGTCATGTCCATACTTCTTATTCACCAGATTTATAAAAGCTTTCATAATGTTTTGTTTCCTCGAGTGGGATTTAAAGATTAAAGGTATAAAACTGAAAAAGATCGAACTGAGGTAAAGGGAGCTCCTCTCCTGGGAAGCAATGATTCTGGAGAGGTGTGTGTTGGATCCTTGACCGACCGCTCTGTCTTAGAGGGACATGTCCGGCACCATGGGCTTTGCTGAGTTCAAGGAGCTGTGGCAGTCTCTGAACCAATGGAAGACTACCTTTGTATCGTACGACCAGGACCGCAGTGGAACAGTGGAGGGCCACGAGCTGCAGAAGGCCATTGCCAACTTTGGTTTGTGAAAACTAACTCAACAGCATCATGTGAGACATGGATGTGGATTACATGTCGTATGTTACGACTAGTTTCCTCTGGATCTTACATAGAACCGATTTTATTCAGACCACCTCAAAAGTTGTAATTGTAGTGATACAAACTTTGAAAGAGCTTTTTTACAGTAAACAAACAACAACAGAGTATTAGGACCATGTTGAAAAAATTGTACAAGAATGAAGTTGTAGTATTAGAAGACAAAAGTCAAAGAATTGAGTAATAATCTTTTGGAGAAAAGTCATAAGATTGCAAGAACAAAGTTGTATTTTTAGTAGATTAAAGTCACAATATTACAAAAATAAGTTGTGGAATTACGAGAAAAGTGGATTTTATGAGAAAAAACGCGTAAAATATTTTGAGAAAAGGGTAAAAGTCTGAATAAGAATTGTGAGAGGTCCTTTTACAGTAAACAAACTGAGTAACAGTATTATGGTCGTGTAGAATTAAAAATATTTAAAAGTACAAAGTCATGATTTTTCAGACCTAAATCATAATATTGAGAAAGAAAAACTATGACACTTGGCTGAAGTGTAGTGTTGTTTGTGTGCAGGTTACAGTTTGAGCCCTCAGGCCCTGAACATCATCATGAAACGCTACAGCTTGAACGGCAGGATCAGCTTTGACGAGTTTCTGAGCTGCTGCATCAGACTGCGGATCCTGACTGGTGAGTGGCCGAGGAAATGCTTTTAATACCATCGGCTAACGTTTGCTAGACCAGGGAGCGCTCAACGCCACCGCTGCCACAGACACAGACCAGCAGCTCGTCTTCTGTCTACGAATTCCACGAAACTCTCTATGTACATTTACGTGTGGTGTAAACAGGAAGTCGATCGTCTACTCTGCAGTTGGTTGCTTACTTACAGCTATGGTGAAAAGTAAGAGCAGGGATTTCTTTTCCAACAGGAAGCGTTAGGGACGCTCTGTATTCGCCGCTGGTGGTCGAGTCATGTGACTGATAAGAACCAGTCAGGAAGAGAGAACGTGGGCATCATCGTTTACTAAAGTTCGTCCAGAATAAAACACAACCCCAGAGTTTTCAAACTGAAACAAGACCAGTTCACACAAGTCTCTGATCCAGAGAACTCTGGGGTAGTGTGGACACCAGGCGTAACCATAGCAACAGTGGTGTAAAACTAAAAAGCAGTTGTGTGGTTACAGCACATAGCGCATTGTCGTAATATCCCTGAGCCGCGAGTCCCTGGTTGAACCGGGGCTCAACTCTGCCGTCGCTGCGTGTCTCTCACGTTTGCTTCTGTTCTCTCTGTCCCTGTTGAATGAAGCCATAAAATGCCCCCACAAAGAAAACCAAAGAAAACAGGGTGTCCCTCCCTCTCGTGGCCGTCACCACAAGGCTCAAAGTCTGGAACAAACCAGGATTTAAATATTGTGTTTTTATCTTCCAGATCAGTTCAGGAGAAGAGACACGGCCCAACGTGGCAGCGCCTCGTTTCAGTACGATGAGGTAGGTCTCAGAGATTCTGCTGCTCCAGAACATCAGACAGTCTGTGCAGTAGAAACTGAAGGATGGAGCTGAGATATCGAGCTGGAAACATCGGTCACGTGTTTATATCCTCTGATAACGCTGCGTGTTTCTCTGTCTCCAGTTCATCCAGGTCACCATGAGTGTTTGAAGAGGAAACATTAATTAACAGCACGTGATCTTTATATGACTTATACTTTTTATCACATCTCTTGTACTCACTGTAACATTCCTTTTCATGATGAACGGGACACTCGTCTGGCTGTCACCCTTCCTTCTGTGTAATGTATGAAGTAAATAAACATGTAGCGTCTCCACTTGGTGTGTCACAGTGTTTTCTTTCGTCGTTTTGAACTTTGACAAACCGCAGATGAAGAATAGAATTCTGTTTCAACTCCAGCTGCTTCAGAACTCAGCTGCCTGGATGTCGTCCAAGTGTCTGCGCTGGCTGCTTCAGAATTATATTGTATTTTTTATTGCTTTATAAAGTTCTTGGTCTTGCCTATTGGGCTATTAATTGAATTGTATTTATGCCATTTAATACTCTCTCTATTGGAATGTGTTTGACTGTTTATTATTCATTGTTTTACTTCTGTAAACCCAACTGTTTATTTGTGGGTCTCTTTCTCCTCTTCCAGTATTTTTTAAAATCTTTATTTATCTTCCTTCATCATTTTCTCATTTGTTTGAGTATTTTTATCTGATCTTAATCCTCTCTCTGTGGATGGAGTGAGGTGAGGGCCGCAGTAAGTATTCTTTTGTTTGTTTTTATGACCATTGCTTAACATATAATGTGTGTGTGTATATAAACATAAATCCATATGTATGTGTCTGTGTGTGTTATATCATATATAACTCTTGTGGCCTTTTGTTTTTACACTCTTTTCTTGTCAGTCGACTGTAAAACTCTTCAGACACAAAGACTCTCCAAAGCCAGTAAAAGGTCATTTCTCAGAGTTGTAATTGTACACCAGCGCCATCTTCAGGTGATTCATTAGCTTAGCATGTTTACCAGCCTCACTCCACACTATTCCTCCTTTTCATGAGTCCGTTGAACTCCATTTGCTTTATTTAATTCGAAGCTGTGAAAGAGGTTTTGGCTCATTCTTCTGCTGTTCATCTTTGTTTTTTTTCAAACCTCTCTCCAGAGAAAGTGAACGAAATCTTCAAACCCCAGTTTGACTTTGAATCTAAATGATGAACTTTATTTCTTTCTCACAAACAAACACAGAGATAATTATAATCTTGTTGGTGGAGATAACGTGTTCGACCCGTGGTTCGCTCGATGTTCTTATGAAAATAATCAAACACAAAATGCAAAAACAATTTTACTCTTTGAAAAACTGGCGGATAGCTTTGAGAAGCTGCTTCTTCACGTTGGGTTGACCTGACACCAGAGAAAGCAGGTGATCATAATCAGACCACTGTTTGTTTTTCAGGACTTCCAGGAGATGATAAAAAAGCTCCTTCTTCTGCTGAGGACTGAGCTCCATTAAGACCTGAGGCAGCGGTTTGAATGTGTCATGGTACATCCCGAAGCCCAGCAGGCCTCCGAGAGTACCGCCTGTAGGGAGGAGAGGAAGAATGAGACAATATTCATCTGTCCATCAGTCGCACTCACGTTTCAAATAAAGACGTTTATCTCTCGTTTCAAATGAGTCAAGATGATGGTAAATATTTTAAATGAGTTAGAGGAGGGGATGGGTTTTTTCTTAACCCCTACATACCCACAAGAAGACCAGGAGGACCGAAGAAAATCGCTCCAACAGTGGCTGCGGTTCCAGCAATCCCTCCGCCCGCAACTGCTCCTTTCAGTGTGGTCCTGATTTCCTCATAAGGGAATAACTCACAGCACAGCTCTATGACATCATCAACTCGACCCATCTGTGAAGCGGATTGAGAATATTTATATCCAGTCACTAAAAGTCATGAGTCATGCGTCATGTTACAGATGAAAATCAGGAGGTAAGTCTGTCTTCTCAGCTCAATTGAGAAGTGTGCAGCATCTTAAGTTGAACTTTAGTAAAAGTTTCACAGAAAATACTTTTCATCGGCTCCACGCGATCAGAGACTTTACTCTCGTACTATTTGCAACCTCACTCTCTTTTTTTCTTTAATAGGAGTACAAGTACCAACATTACTACAGAGTACATGATGTGCTGCACGTCCTGAATACTGTGGCTCGTTAACGTTCTTCTAAGACAGCTGCTGTAAACTATTTGAGTCCCTTTAACGAAACCAACACGTACTACGTGAGTTGAGCTTCTCAGCCAATGTCGAAGGTTGGACGAAGCTCCAGAGAGGACAGAAGGGAGAAGACAGTGGTCAGGCTGGTGCTGCCTGGGACAGAGGGAACCAATCTGATTCTCCTCATCTGTGTTGTAGTAGAATAAAGCTTTGCCAAATTAAAATAATAACATTGAGTTTCAAGCAACATTAAGGCTTTAAGTGAAATGTCTAGAGAGGACAGTAATGATCAAATATGTCTGATATACACACATGTGCTGTATGTACACACATGTGCTGTATATACACACATGTGCTGTATGTACACACATGTGCTGTATGTACACACATGTGCTGTATGTACATGTGCCTCGTCCAACTCAACGTACATTGAACATGAGAAGATTTAACAGGAGATCACAGGTGTTACCTTCGGTGGAGAGGTCGATCAGCTTCGTGTTGCAGACAGAAGCACAGCTCAGGGTGTTGGTGGCTCAGAGGAGGAGGGTCGTCTAATCCACAGTGGGCACATAAACATCCTGCCTGGGTTCTCTCATCAACACACTGTACATGAGGGGAACATGATCGAACTATCGGGCGCCTCGGATTTATAGGATGATGATGAATGACTGATTGTTGTAAAGTGAACTGTAGATCGAGTTGTTATAAGTTTGCTTTAGAGGAGCGCATTCCTCCGTTATCTCGTCATCACAACGAAAGTGAAACCAAAATTCCTGGAAGTGTGATTCAACTTCACGGAAATCCTTCCAGTACTTTTTGCTTGTCTGCCTGCGAACAAGCAAACGAACACAGATGAACACACAACCTCCTCAGCTGAGGTAAATGTGTCCGACTGTAAAAAAGGCCTTTTAGTTTTATTGCTCCATAAACGAGACAAACAGCAGAACCACAGACTGCATGAAGAGCTGTTAGACTTGAAACCAGATCCACCACCGCTCAGACTGGTTTCACATGAACAAGCAGGTGTTCCTGAGGAAGTGAGCGTGTTTCCTCTCTAAACTACTAACACACACTGGTTTATGTCATCTCATCACATTTAAACCAGCGATGAAGAAGCAGGAGACGTTTGCAGAACGGTAGTTTTAATATGAGATGTAACAGTTTTACAAAATGGCTGCTATTTGATTTGAAAGTACAATTTTAGCATCACACTGACAAAATGCAAACTTCAGGCCTGAATAGGAAGAAGCCTCATGTTGAACATTGCTGCACGTTCACAGTTCGTATATGTTTGTTCTACAGCTACTTCAGAGAAAACAAAATCATGGTTACAAATGATTCCTTCAGCTCCGACCCGACTTGATTCTCAGATTATGGCTGATTTCAAGAACTGAAAAGAGAGAAAGAAAACAACGTGTTAATAAAACAAGTAACCTTCAATAACTTCACATTCCAAAGGACCAAGTTACTTGAAAACGAACTGGTTCAGCTTGTTTTCAAGTGACACACACTCACAGATATCAGTTGCCTAACATCTGTTTGTTAAAGTCAAAGCATGACATCCTGCTCTCGAACGATCCTTGTCCCACTCTGTTTCCTGTTTTCGCAGCCAAGCGAGATAATCACAGTGAGGAAGAATGTGAACGAAAGCTGGAACCTTTTTGAGGAGAGACTTTAGAAACTGGATTTCTCAGAGGAAAATAAACCCATGTACATGCTGACCTTTAATTTCTGTTGGCAATGAAGTGATATCTTTCTGCTGTCGCTAAATAAACAGTGAAAATAGAATTTCTCTGGTAAGATGAATCCAAACATCGGCTGCACACTCACCTGCTTGAAAGAGAAGCTGGCGACTTGGCAGTCACACGGCAGATTCAGCAGATGGGCCTCGAAGCGATCTGAGACAGAAAATATTCTGTTGACAAATCTAAAGGTGAATCTGGATTTCTACACCAAATGTACGAGATATTTGAAAATGTGTGGTCACAATCTCCATGTGTCAGCCAATGATGGACTCTAACAAATCACATTTGGATTTCGAGGTAGATTTTTATAAGGTTTTGCTTCGGACATGGACACATCTATCAGAACGCATGATGCTGACAACACGTGACGAGCAGCGATCCATCTGATATGAAGTTTATCTGTAGATTTATTTCATATATTTGTCGGTTTGGTTTATTGGAAGGTAGCAATCAACGTCAAGGTGCATTACCGAATATATTTGTCTTTAGCCATCGCTCGCAAATATGTTTGTCTGTAAAAGGAAGTGATGTCACCGCTACGATCATGTAACAGCTGGGACTGTTTACAAACTGAACGTCAACACGTTCTTCTCTGGGCTCAGATATTTCTTAATACTTAAAGTCTGTATTTACAAGAAAGTACATATCTGTAACGTGGCATCTGTAACTTTTACTGGAGTTCTCTTGTCTGTCTGCACTAAACGTCTCCTCCTCCACTGGCGTGAGCCGTGTTCACTTCTTTGTGATGCTCAGACTTTGATTCTTGTTGGTTGCTGATATTTACCTCTGAGGATCTGAAGTTTTGTCAGCAGCGCCACATACTCATCATAGTCGATCCCACCTCGGGAGCCGTGCTCGTGCCACAGAGTTTGGAAGGTTTTATCATCTACACGGAAGTCTGAGTGACAAAAGACCAACTGATTAACTCAGGCATCTGTCTAATCTTCAGCCTTCGCATATTTTGAATGTATTTTCTGATTTAACGGCAGAATTGAGCGTTAAAAGATAAATGATGATTCGTGTATTTTTACCATGGACAGCCAGAGCTTTTTTCATTTGGGTTTGAGTGACGGCGGATGGATTCCTCCTCTCGTAGCTCTCCACATACTCCCTCCTGATAATGGCCACATAATGCTCCAGTTTGAAGAGCTCCACCACGTCCAGGTCTCCAGTGTTGTCTGACTGAATGTGTTGTCAAAGAGCTCAAATGACATTCATCACGATTCCTTCTTGTGGAACAATACTCTGAATATAACTGAATATAAACCAAAATATCACAACATCTTGGTCTAAACAACTGGTTTACATGAATTCTCAGGTTTTGCCGAAAGGATTCGACTGGGAAAACCAAAACTAAGGAGATAAAGGGAGTCATCATTCTATATATGATGATATATGCTTTACTGTTTGGGCAGTTGACTGCAAAATAAAGATGGATGACAGGTCTCCACTTCCTCCCACTAAACAGAGATGGAGCCAACATATCTTTGATTCAATCGCTGCCATCTTTCACTGATGACGTCATTGGAATTCAGAGCCAGGGAACTTTTACTGTTTGTCTTTAAAAAGTCCTGGTTGACTGCACTTGAACATACATCAGAGCCACCACCAGGGGGCAATTGAGTAACTAAGTAAGGTGCCTCTGATCAGAGACTCATCTTCACCGTGGGTCGCTCCACTAACACTGGCAGGAATAATACAGTCACATGATCATGATTATTTCAGTCAATATTGTGATCATTATGAATAATTTTGGCACCCATGTTAACATATTTTGGAGTGTCCACTGCCTGAGTGATCAGCGCAGCTCAGCAGTGTGAGACACGCTGCTCATTGACAGATTCAAGATCTCACCTCTTTACTTCAAATTGTAGCAATAGACAGAGAAAATGTAGATTTCAATATTTTGGCCTTAGTTGTTTGTTAGTGTAGTAATAAACATACTTATACACTAAATAAGCATATTTTGTTCTCCACTTAAGAGAGGAATATGCTCCCCAAGATGTACATAACTCCTCTTCTGCAGGCTGGACAGTTTACACTACACATAAAATACTCACAAATACAAATACTGTAAATATCAATATTTCTTTTTTATTTCACAACATAAAAGCACTTAACACTACTTCAAAATTCTACTCTTGTTCATTTCAGAGAGAAATATTGTATGTTATACTGCATTGCATTTATTTGACAGCTTACTTTAAAATGAAGATTTCAAACAATACATAATATAACAAGCTGTTAAACACGTTGTTAAAGACTTTACGAGTGGTTTTGAACATTTTTTGTTTCTGAAAAATAATTCTCGTCTTTTTTTTTTTTTTTTTCCATCTGAAGTTCTCAGAAGCTTAAATGATCCAGTAACTCACCACAAATCAAAGAGAAACAAGCTCCCACAATATATCTAACATTTCTGTTTATAAAACAGTTTATAAAGTATTTTACTGTAGCTTCACTTGCTGCTTACTCAGCTACTTCAGTATAAATGGTCTAATGACATAATGTAGATGAATAAAATGATAGAATAATAGGTCAAACAAGTACTTTTATCTTAAACATTTAACAACAGTTAAGTAGCCTGTATCTGACTGGTACATAAACGTTTATCATGACACCAGGTCAGTGTGAACAGGAAGTAGATTGTCTACTCCGCACTTGGTTGCTTATAATACTACGAACGACCAACAGCGATGGTGAAAAGTAGGAGGTGTTTTCACAAGACTGTCACTTAGAATGTGCAAAGACATTCCCCAGTTTGTTTTCCACATATAAACAACGTAGCAGGAGATTCTCTGCTCAGACACATTCACAAGAACAAAACGGCCTTCCCTGTAATCAGTTCATTATGGCCGGAGCCTAAGTAAGAGGGCTGTGACAGAAATGGTAATTGGTCTGTATTTATATAGAGCTTTTCTAGTCTTGATGACCACTCAAAGAGCTTTACAGTACAATTTATTGCCATTCACCCATTCACACATTCCTACACTGCATCTATGGGCAGCACTTTTTCTATGAGTGTGTAATTCTGGGTTCAGTATCTTGTCCAAGGACAGTATGGCATGCAGATAGAACCACCGACCTACTGGTTAGAGGTCCACCTCTCTACCCCCCTGCAGCCACAGCCGCAAATCACATATAAAATATGTATATAATAAAATGTATATAATCTGTGTATTTGTGAAAAGAGAAACTTATTCATGTGACCTCAATGTAATCATCTGTACACAAGTCTTGTGTTTTTGCTGGCAGCATGCTACAGGGCTAATGACCACCAATCATGCGTACAGATTTTCATTGATAGGAAACTGTCCATATAAAGTCATTTATTTTCTGTCATTGTCTTTGCAGCTATGGATACCCAGATCCTGATTACCTCAGTCGAGTTGAAGACGAACCGAAACTCAAGGGAATTGACTGAGTTTCTGTAGAGTTTGTTATCTATCACATGAATGGACTAGCTCATGTAATCTTTTAAGTTACACTATTATCTCTGCAAATTTATGTACAAACATCTCCCATCTTAAAAGCCACATATAAAGCAAAACATAAGACTACATAGAAGGGATAATTAATGTCATTTTAATGCCATTTGATGATTCATAAATAATGACCATCTCACAGCTTCAGATTTCTATTTTCCTGTCCTGACAGCCAATGTCCATATGTTTTAGGTATTTTTTTCCCATTCTTGTCATATATGTCGAGAACGTCTTGATGAATTTCTACAAATTTGGCACAGATCATTCACTTGGACTTAAATGTGACCTGATTAGATTTTGGTGGTCAACGGTCAATGTCACTGTAGCCTCACAAGCAAATTATTTTGTGAACATGACACAGTATCTCCGGAACACCTTGAGGGAATCATTTCACATTTAGTTGGACTCAAGAGTTAATTTATTTGATCCACTTTGATTCAAAGATGAATATGTTAGATTTCAGTGGCCAAAGGTCACAGTGACTGGAAAGAAAACATTTACATTTCTTTTATCATTCCTTTATCATTCCTGAATGATTAATGATTAATGCTCCGCCTGCAGACAGATTTTGTATTACTGTTTTTTTAAATGATTTGTATGTAATCTACTATACTGTTTAATACTATAAAATATTGTTGAAAATTAATGGCTAAAACTAATGGTCTGTTTAAGGTAAAACTTTATATATGTGTAAGCGGTGTAATGTGGTGCTATGACAAGGCTACCATTGTTTTCTTGTTATATAGTGTTTATTTTACATGGTAACTTGTGCATCTAATGTTTTTCAGTTCATAGTGTTACTTCGCAGTATGTGAAGTACTGGTTAAATGATTTGTTCCTAAGGTCAATTGGTCAATTCAAAAGGAATTGACCATTAGGCCTGTCAGCTGTATCCCACTGAAGCATATATACCTTGACTAAAACCCAGGTAAACTTGATTGGGTGAATGGCTGTGTTGCTGTGTGCAAGCAATGCTGCCAGTAACCTTGGTGTTGGTTTCAGCTCATTTAGGTTGACAAATACACCCGGACAGAAATGAAACCACAGTACTTCAGGAGAGATGGTAATTATTGACTACCATGGTGGTGGAGGTTGGTTGCAATGATCTGCAGCATGCCTATCTTTATTGTGCCCATGCCTTTCCTCACTTCTCTCCGGCCTCTGACAGGGAGAGGATGACAAGTGATGGTAAATGGTTTGTATTCATATAGAGCTTTTCTAATCTTGATGACCACTCAGAGCGCTTTACACTACAGTTTGCCATTCATTGTCGTTCACACACATTCATACAGTGCGTCTATTAGCAGAACTTTTTTTTTCTATTCAAGGATACTTCAGCATGCAGATGAGGCAAACTGGGGATTGAACTGCTACCCTTCTGGTAACCGCTCTACCCCTCCACCATAGCTTCCCATGATCAGGACAACTTACCGCCATTTACTTTAAATGTGACATTAAACATGTGACAGATCCCACGTTATTTTACATTTCGAATGGACATTTATATTCTGCATGTGCATGTGTTTGCTAACATTCTGAATTTTTAACTGCTAAATGCACTTACATGAACAAATCAAGGCACATTTACATTTTTACTGAAAGTATGTTATTAAGTCAACAGTGAAATTTACCAAAGCAGCTGCTGGGACCTTCCAGAATGCATATACTGCATATAGTACAGATACAAAATTATATTATCACAATAAATATACAGTCAATTTATATCTTTAATTATTTGTTCAGATTTGCTTTCATAAATTCTGTTCACATCCACATAAATTGGATAATGAGAAACATATCACCTCAAATGCCTGAGTGAGTGTGAAATTATACCCAGTGCTTTATAGCGGAGCTGATCGGTATTGCAGTTCATATAGGAGTGATAGAAAAAGAAGCAAAATGAGAGTTAACATTGGTGTTGCTTTCCACTGCTGGAGACAGACCTTTGTAAGTAAAGGGACAAAGTTTGATGCTGAACTTGCATGTTTTAAAAGATAGTGATAGGTCGACAGCTGCTAATGCTAACATTGGCTATGTAACAAAAACATAAATATAAGACTTAATTTGTCCAATTGTTTAATAAGGTTTCATTGAAACCCAAGATAACAATTAGCACACATCCAGTGCTCACAGACAAAAATCTATGTCCTTATAAAAATCAATTAATTAGCTTAAACTGTACCTGAGTCTTCACCTGGAACAAAAGTTGTGTTCAAGGATCAATTTTAAAGTAAAAGTAAAATTAAAATAAGTTAATCATTGATTAGGCACTCCCATGCCCTTGGTTTATTATTATTTAGGGTCAAAGAATAACTCAGACTAAAGGTCCCATTCATTTAGATAACATATATAATCATATTCAAACCACTACTTCAGGTGATTTTCAGTTGCATAACCTGTGAGTCACCGCTTTTCCCACACTAGTTGGCTGCCTAATCACTCCTGGCCCTTTGCTACATACATCAGAAGGGGGTTATCCGTAATCAGCATGCTCTTTCACAAGATCCATGAGTTTAATTAGCACAAAAAAAAAAATGTTGTTAATAATAATAATAGAAAACAGTTCAACATATCTGAAAATAAAATATACAATTATTTGAAACAATATGAAATTAAGAGCAAAGTACAGTGATAAAAGGCTGTGTAATGTTTTAGAGTTTAATATTTAGAAAGTAACAAAATGTCCTTTCAGTTTGTCTGATACAAATACATTGTGTATACATCAATCTCTTGTTCTGATTCTGTTTGATGAGTGCATTTGATGGCTCATCAGATTTTTGGTAAATTGAGTGGATTTATTTTGAGAATACTCGAAGTGCACAGTATGACTCTGCACCCCACATTATCACGGACAGCTTTGGAAAAGTACTAGTTTGCAGCAACGTCACTCACATGAGAAGATACTGTAGCTCTGTGCATCAAACAGTGTCAGGTCTAGGATATGATAAGCTTTGATACCATAAAGACTGGAACTGCAAGCCTAGCTACATAGTGTAAATATTTTTTTTTTTTAAACTCTAACACTGTCTGATTTACACATTACATACTGTGAGCTGGCTGGTAAACGAGCAGCCTGGAGGATTTAGTTTGTGGTAGTAGTTAGAGCTCTAGACTCTATTAAACGAACAGGACTTTTGAGCACACAGGAAGTGTTTGAGAATTTAGTTCAGTTTGTGATAGATAGATAGATAGATAGATAGATAGATAGATAGATAGATAGATAGATAGATAGATAGATAGATAGATAGGGAACCTCCAGCCTTAAAATAAAAAGTCATAAAATGTTTGATCTGTGATAACACACCCTGACAAGCTTGACCAAATCTGAGACAGTCAAAGCCATAGAAAGTCAACTTGGATCCTTGTTCCTGTTTTACCCATTTAGTTTTTTATTTTTCTGCATCATTTGGGCCTCTGTCTGTGAGAGAGAGGAGCCATACAATCACGCCTGTTGTTATTCTTTGGATGTTTACATACTGAGTTCTCCTGCAGCTAAGTGCGCTCTCTGACCTCACCCCGTATCTGGTTTTTAATCCCCCTCACTTTTGTATATATATATTTTTTTTATGACCCCCCACTTCCTAAACCCCCCTCCTCCTCCTCTTCTCTTCCCCCCCTCTCCCCCCCCCCCCCCCCTCTCTTCTCGTGACCTCACTAGGTAAAAGTTCAAAGTTGTAAAACTGTCACTTTTTGACGAAAGGTGTTAAGTATATCTCTCTCTGCCATTTAATACTCTCTCTATTGGAATGTGTTTGACTGTTTATTATTCATTGTTTTACTTCTGTAAACCCAACTGTTTATTTGTGGGTCTCTTTCTCCTCTTCCAGTATTTTTAAAAATCTTTATTTATCTTCGTTCATCATTTTCTCATTTGTTTGAGTATTTTTATTTGATCTTAATCCTCTCTCTGTGGATGGAGTGAGGTGAGGGCCTCTCAGAGTTGTAATTGTACACCAGCGCCATCTTCAGGTGATTCATTAGCTTAGCATGTTTACCAGCCTCACTCCACACTATTCCTCCTTTTCATGAGTCCGTTGAACTCCATTTGCTTTATTTAATTCGAAGCTGTGAAAGAGGTTTTGGCTCATTCTTCTGCTGTTCATCTTTGTTTTTTTTCAAACCTCTCTCCAGAGAAAGTGAACGAAATCTTCAAACCCCAGTTTGACTTTGAATCTAAATGATGAACTTTATTTCTTTCTCACAAACAAACACAGAGATAATTATAATCTTGTTGGTGGAGATAACGTGTTCGACCCGTGGTTCGCTCGATGTTCTTATGAAAATAATCAAACACAAAATGCAAAAACAATTTTACTCTTTGAAAAACTGGCGGATAGCTTTGAGAAGCTGCTTCTTCACGTTGGGTTGACCTGACACCAGAGAAAGCAGGTGAACATAATCTGTCCACTGTTTGTTTTTCAGGACTTCCATGAGATGATGAAAAAGCTCCTTCTTCTGCTGAGGACTGAGCTCCATTAAGACCTGAGGCAGCGGTTTGAATGTGTCCCTGTACATCCCGAAGCCCAGCAGGCCTCCGAGAGTACCGCCTGTAGGGAGGAGAGGAAGAATGAGACAATATTCATCTGTCCATCAGTCGCACTCACGTTTCAAATAAAGACGTTTATCTCTCGTTTCAAATGAGTCAAGATGATGGTAAATATTTTAAATGAGTTAGAGGAGGGGATGGGTTTTTTCTTAACCCCTACATACCCACAAGAAGACCAGGAGGACCGAAGAAAATCGCTCCAAGAGTGGCTGCGGTTCCAGCAATCCCTCCGCCCGCAACTGCTCCGTTCAGTGTGGTCCTGATTTCCTCATAAGGGAATAACTCACAGCACAGCTCTATGACATCATCAACTCGACCCATCTGTGAAGCGGAGTGAGAATATTTATATCCAATCACTAAAAGTCATGAGTCATGCGTCATGTTACAGATGAAAATCAGAAGGTAAGTCTGTCTTCTCAGCTCAATTGAGAAGTGTGCAGCATCTTAAGTTGAACTTTAGTAAAAGTTTCACAGAAAATACTTTTCATCGGCTCCACGCGATCAGAGACTTTACTCTCGTACTATTTGCAACCTCACTCTCTTTTTTTCTTTAATAGGAGTACAAGTACCAACATTACTACAGAGTACATGATGTGCTGCACGTCCTGAATACTGTGGCTCGTTAACGTTCTTCTAAGACAGCTGCTGTAAACTATTTGAGTCCCTTTAACGAAACCAACACGTACTACGTGAGTTGAGCTTCTCAGCCAATGTCGAAGGTTGGACGAAGCTCCAGAGAGGACAGAAGGGAGAAGACAGTGGTCAGGCTGGTGCTGCCTGGGACAGAGGGAACCAATCTGATTCTCCTCATCTGTGTTGTAGTAGAATAAAGCTTTGCCAAATTAAAATAATAACATTGAGTTTCAAGCAACATTAAGGCTTTAAGTGAAATGTCTAGAGAGGACAGTAATGATCAAATATGTCTGATATACACACATGTGCTGTATATACACACATGTGCTGTATGTACACACATGTGCTGTATGTACATGTGCCTCGTCCAACTCAACGTACATTGAACATGAGAAGATTTAACAGGAGATCACAGGTGTTACCTTCGGTGGAGAGGTCGATCAGCTTCGTGTTGCAGACAGAAGCACAGCTCAGGGTGTTGGTGGCTCAGAGGAGGAGGGTCGTCTAATCCACAGTGGGCACATAAACATCCTGCCTGGGTTCTCTCATCAACACACTGTACATGAGGGGAACATGATCGGACTATCGGGCGCCTCGGATTTATAAGATGATGATGAATGACTGATTGTTGTAAAGTGAACTGTAGATCGAGTTGTTATAAGTTTGCTTTAGAGGAGCGCATTCCTCCGTTATCTCGTCATCACAACGAAAGTGAAACCAAAATTCCTGGAAGTGTGATTCAACTTCACGGAAATCCTTCCAGTACTTTTTGTTTGTCTGCCTGCGAACAAGCAAACGAACACAGATGAACACACAACCTCCTCAGCTGAGGTAAATGTGTCCGACTGTAAAAAAGGCCTTTTAGTTTTATTGCTCCATAAACGAGACAAACAGCAGAACCACAGACTGCATGACGAGCTGTTAGACTTGAAACCAGATCCACCACCGCTCAGACTGGTTTCACATGAACAAGCAGGTGTTCCTGAGGAAGTGAGCGTGTTTCCTCTCTAAACTACTAACACACACTGGTTTATGTCATCTCATCACATTTAAACCAGCGATGAAGAAGCAGGAGACGTTTGCAGAACGGTAGTTTTAATATGAGATGTAACAGTTTTACAAAATGGCTGCTATTTGATTTGAAAGTACAATTTTAGCATCACACTGACAAAATGCAAACTTCAGGCCTGAATAGGAAGAAGCCTCATGTTGAACATTGCTGCACGTTCACAGTTCGTATATGTTTGTTCTACAGCTACTTCAGAGAAAACAAAATCATGGTTACAAATGATTCCTTCAGCTCCGACCCGACTTGATTCTCAGATTATGGCTGATTTCAAGAACTGAAAAGAGAGAAAGAAAACAACGTGTTAATAAAACAAGTAACCTTCAATAACTTCACATTCCAAAGGACCAAGTTACTTGAAAACGAACTGGTTCAGCTTGTTTTCAAGTGACACACACTCACAGATATCAGTTGCCTAACATCTGTTTGTTAAAGTCAAAGCATGACATCCTGCTCTCGAACGATCCTTGTCCCACTCTGTTTCCTGTTTTCGCAGCCAAGCGAGATAATCACAGTGAGGAAGAATGTGAACGAAAGCTGGAACCTTTTTGAGGAGAGACTTTAGAAACTGGATTTCTCAGAGGAAAATAAACCCATGTACATGCTGACCTTTAATTTCTGTTGGCAATGAAGTGATATCTTTCTGCTGTCGCTAAATAAACAGTGAAAATAGAATTTCTCTGGTAAGATGAATCCAAACATCGGCTGCACACTCACCTGCTTGAAAGAGAAGCTGGCGACTTGGCAGTCACACGGCAGATTCAGCAGATGGGCCTCGAAGCGATCTGAGACAGAAAATATTCTGTTGACAAATCTAAAGGTGAATCTGGATTTCTACACCAAATGTACGAGATATTTGAAAATGTGTGGACACAATCTCCATGTGTCGGCCAATGATGGACTCTAACAAATCACATTTGGATTTCGAGGTAGATTTTTATAAGGTTTTGCTTCGGACATGGACACATCTATCAGAACGCATGATGCTGACAACACGTGACGAGCAGCGATCCATCTGATATGAAGTTTATTTGTAGATTTATTTCATATATTTGTCGGTTTGGTTTATTGGAAGGTAGCAATCAACGTCAAGGTGCATTACCGAATATATTTGTCTTTAGCCATCGCTCGCAAATATGTTTGTCTGTAAAAGGAAGTGATGTCACCGCTACGATCATGTAACAGCTGGGACTGTTTACAAACTGAACGTCAACACGTTCTTCTCTGGGCTCAGATATTTCTTAATACTTAAAGTCTGTATTTACAAGAAAGTACATATCTGTAACGTGGCATCTGTAACTTTTACTGGAGTTCTCTTGTCTGTCTGCACTAAACGTCTCCTCCTCCACTGGCGTGAGCCGTGTTCATTTCTTTGTGATGCTCAGACTTTGATTCTTGTTGGTTGCTGATATTTACCTCTGAGGATCTGAAGTTTTGTCAGCAGCGCCACATACTCATCATAGTCGATCCCACCTCGGGAGCCGTGCTCGTGCCACAGAGTTTGGAAGGTTTTATCATCTACACGGAAGTCTGAGTGACAAAAGACCAACTGATTAACTCAGGCATCTGTCTAATCTTCAGCCTTCGCATATTTTGAATGTATTTTCTGATTTAACGGCAGAATTGAGCGTTAAAAGATAAATGATGATTCGTGTATTTTTACCATGGACAGCCAGAGCTTTTTTCATTTGGGTTTGAGTGACGGCGGATGGATTCCTCCTCTCGTAGCTCTCCACATACTCCCTCCTGATAATGGCCACATAATGCTCCAGTTTGAAGAGCTCCACCACGTCCAGGTCTCCAGTGTTGTCTGACTGAATGTGTTGTCAAAGAGCTCAAATGACATTCATCACGATTCCTTCTTGTGGAACAATACTCTGAATATCACTGAATATAAACCAAAATATCACAACATCTTGGTCTAAACTGCTGGTTTACATGAATTCTCAGGTTTTGCCGAAAGGATTCGACTGGGAAAACCAAAACTAAGGAGATAAAGGGAGTCATCATTCTATATATGATGATATATGCTTTACTGTTTGGGCAGTTGACTGCAAAATAAAGATGGATGACAGGTCTCCACTTCCTCCCACTAAACAGAGATGGAGCCAACATATCTTTGATTCAATCGCTGCCATCTTGCACTGATGACGTCATTGGAATTCAGAGCCAAGGAACTTTTACTGTTTGTCTTTAAAAAGTCCTGGTTGACTGCACTTGAACATACATCAGAGCCACCACCAGGGGGCAATTGAGTAACTTTGAGTTCACTTTCTTCCAGGGCGTCATGTTGTCCATCTGTATTTACAGTGTTGTGGCTGGTGCAGAAGTCTGAGTTGTAAAGGATACGTCCTTGAGAGTCAACAGCAGGCGGGCCGTCTTGAGACTCAGCGCTAAAATGGGGAAGAATGGATCGAGTTTCAACTTTTATCATTCACATGAGATAAGAGTTAAACTTAGTGGGAAGAAAACGGACATTTGCCACGAACAGTGAAGCCACCAGCATTCAGTTTAGTAAGAACAGCTTCAGCATTCAGCATCTGTTGGAAACATGAAAACAAGTGTCACACACACACACACACACACACACACACACATATATATATATATATATGTGTATATGTGTATATATATATATATGTGTGTCAGAACTAGAACTAGAACTTTAACTTTGAGGTGAAATACAGTACAACATCAAGGTTTTATCTAAACAACTTAATAAATACCTCAGTCCTGCTGTCTTCCTGTAAAAGAAGAGGAAGGGAAGATGTCAGGTAAAGATAGACGGTCAGCAAAAATCCAGTGATCCATCATTTAGATAATGTTCTGATTGAGAGTTGTATATTTGACTGAACTGAGCTCTTTGATAAATTGTCCATGACTTACTGATATACACGTTTCCTCTGGGAAAAGTTTGCACTGCAGCTCAGCCGGCCAGGAAACACCAAAACTGTTCATCAGACTCTCACAGCCCCGTTTGGCTTTCTCACAGAAAGACCTGCAGGGCCGCTGCACCTCCCCAGCCACACACTGGGGGGCGTACACTCTACACAGGAAGAGGCGTATGTCCACCGAGCACACAGTTTGCACTATCGAGTTGAAAAAGGACATCTTCATGACTGCCTCTCTTTGACTTGTGTGTCCGAGCAGATTGGGCATGATGGTCTGGTTGTAGGACAGACCCTCGCACATCGGTATGGTGATGGGCTCACACATCCCCCCACTGCTGCTCACTCCATACTGGAACCACACACAAGTGAGAGACAGCCTCAGCTTTCAACACATCACAACTTCTTCTTTAGTGGGTTTTTTTTACCTGCGTTTAAAAATCTGCATGTACCTGATAATTTTGGTGTGAAAGACGAATGTATAACTTTGGCCACTAGGGGGCCCTCACTCTCAGTAAAAGCAAAAGACCTCGCTTGATGATGTCGTGAAGTAGTGTGGAATTGTTACATAATATATTTATGTCCCATTAAAAGTTAATAGTTAGTTAGTTAGTTAGTTAGTTAGTTAGTTAGTTAGTAAGACAGATTTATGGTCAGGTTCAATAAAACATCCCATCATGATCAATGGTGTAACAAAGCTCAGACTTACGTGTTCGCAGGACTCCAAAGTAAACGCTTCACACCTGAGGTTTTCAGGCCACTGTAAACCGAACTTGTTCATCAGTGACTCACAGCCGGACCGTGCCTGCTCACAGAGCGTCCTGCAGGGAGGCCGAACTTTTCCTGCCACACACTCCGGAGTGTAGACGGAGCACAGGAACGGCTTGAGATGAGGGGAGCACTCCACTTTAACCAGTGGATAAAACTGATGTAGTTCCAAACCTGCCTCCTCCTGGGTCTTGTGGCCCAACACATTGGGCAGCGCAGTCTCAGTGTAAGGAAGGTCTTTGCAGAGAGGGACGTTGATCATCTGACATGTTGGGAGGGGTGTTTGGGCATCAACGCTGTCTGGACCCTGGATCTATAAACGGAAATGTAAATCAGTGAATTCCAAACTATTGTGTCACTCCTGTGGTTTTCATTTCTCACAAGTGCACATACACTCTTTCACTGCAGTGTTTACATGACCTTTAAAACAGTAACTCTGACCAGGATTTGTCCGTCCATCTGTGAGACACTTGCATGTAACTGATACTTGTTCTGGTTATGTTCCTCTTAATTTAAGAGTGTGGTCTTTCAGTTTGAGAGCAGGACTTATTGATTTTACGTAATGCTTTCACTCGAACCCTGCGCTCTCATACAAATAACCCCTGCATGTGCTCAACCAATAGAATGCCATGTGTGGCGTTGACAAACTGAATTGTCCAGGCGGGGACTATGAGTGCAAGCGAAAAAATATCTGAGTGCAAGCACACAGTTTGAGCACAAGCAGAGCAAATCTAAGTGAAACGCGATTCTGTCCAGTGGGTACGGGCAGCAAAGATGTCAGCACCCAACCTGAGTGAGCACATTAGGTCCAGTTTCATAATCAATGTCTTTATGAAATTCTGGAAACACTCCGAGGTTTTTGAAATGAGAATGAATCCACTGAGGTCCATGCACAAAGAGCCCCGCGTGGGATCCGTACTCAGCAGCGTCAGTGTATCAGGAACATAAAGGTTTGATCGTACGTCCTCAGTAAACATCTCTATGTCCACATGTTAGTGCTGAAGGGGGCGGACTTACGTGTTCACATGATTCTGTGGTCATTGTGTCACACCTGAAGTTTTCAGGCCACATGAAGTTAAACGTGTTCATCAGTGACTCACAGCCGGACCGTGCCTGCTCACAGAGCGTCCTGCAGGGAGGCCGAGCTCTTCCTGCCACACACTCCGGAGTGTAGAGGGAGCACAGGAAGGGCTTCAGATGAGGGGAGCACCCCACTTTCACGAGTGGAGTAAACTGATGAACTTCCAGGCTTGCCTCCTCCTGGGTTTTGTGGCCGAGGAAATTGGGCAATATGGTTTCTGTGTACAGTAAGCCTGAGCAGAGAGGGACGCTGATCGTCTGACATGTTGCAGGGGGAGTTGGACTAACCCTGGCCTCTTGACCCTGGAAGAACAGAAACATAAATCAACAATTTCTAAAACAACTAAATTCCTCCTCTGCAGTTCTCACCAACCACAACAAAACATTTGGTTTATGGCCAAGTTTTTATTTGATCACTTTCTCTAACATTGTGAGAACATTGATTTCGCAGGGAACTAGAATGTCACTCAGTTGAGCTCGTTCCTCCTCGAGGCCCAACAGGCTCCTTAAAATCCATTTCTTAATTTGTTTGTTTGTCACCAAGATTACACCAAAACTACTGAGCTACTGAACTTCATCACTGTCTGTCTTTTTTGTTGTTGACATTTTCACTAATTTCTACATGTTGAGGGGACTTACATTTATGAATGTGTGCGATTTTGGTGCAAATCCAAATAAAGATATGGATCGTGTGTATTTAAAGGCCTTGGAGGCTGATTGTACCATCTCCTTACTCCCCTTCATTTAAATATCCGCAAGAAAATGAATAAGGACATTTTCCAAAATGTCAGAAGTCTTTAAAGAGTCTGTACGAAAAACAAAAGACTCTTCAAACATAAGACTTGATGTACCCATTATCTAATACTCACCTGTACACAGCTCGACTGTGGTAAAGCTTCACACCGGAGCCTCGTCGGCCAGGACAACCGCTTCGCTCTGAGCACAGACTCACAGTCTGTCTTGACCTTCTCACAGAGAGCTCGGCATGGCTTCACCCTGCTGTCGTCCTCTGAGCTGCATTCTGGCACAGCAATGCGACACATGAGTGTGGCGACTGCTGGTGAACAGGCCGTCTCCACAATCTGACCAATCTGCTGCAGGTTGAAGCCTTGGACTCCACTCGGATGGAGGGTAGTGGTGTATCCCACACCTTGACAAAAGCTGGCTGTTACCGGCTTGCAGTTTGGCCTGTCATCTCTGCCGCTGTGTGCTTGCTGAGGAAACAGCAGCAACCCCACAACCACCAAGATGAAACACTTCATAGCTCTTGGGAACCTCGACAACGTTACTGCGCAGTTTAACAAAGCCTCCGACGTTTGTGACTCTCTGGAGGTGGAGTACCAGTCTGCGAATAGAGTTTCTACAAAGAAGGAACTGATTTCGGACCACTGGAGAGGCACATGTCAACAAGATGCTTGACACATAATGAGAACCAAACTGGTCTCAGAGCAGCAGCCCGATTCTGAGGAATTCAAAGCAAGGGATCTTGAGCTGTGTACGAAGCTCTACATCTGGTTGTGATTTTCTGCAGAATCTTAGGGGGTGAGAATTTATCTGGCACATAACTCTGACTTCTGGAGGGAAGGTACTTCAGCACTGAAACCTTGTTTTTTAAACCTCAGTCTGTCCAGTTGTCTGGAACTTTGACATCCAAAACAAAAAAGTTGATTATTTTACACAGGGTGATGTAATAAGACATCTTCCAAAGACAAGGAGCTTGACTTTCTAATTCAAACATCATGTGAGAATCAGTGCTTTTGAGTGGAGGGGAATTAATATATATTTGAGCTCTTGAATAGGACTAATTGATAAATTGAATGAATGAACTATAGACAGAAACAGACAGGACTTAGTGCCAGGTACTAAATGAATAGGACAAGTTTATAGAGACTGTGTGTTTGTCTCAGGAGCTGTGTCTCACTTCAGAGGCTGCATATGAAGACTGATCACAGCGGTGATACTGACACCAGTAACTCTGACTCAACACCCGACACTTGCAATAGATGAAACTTCTGATGCTTGAGTTTCACACTTCAGCTACACAACAGTTCACATTTACACACGTTCAAAAACAGAGATCTACAGCAATTCTCAGCAGACCAGACCGTCTCATTCCAGTTCGGCCCATGAAGGACGTGTCCTATAGTCTGTGTCCTCTGGAGGATTGCAGCCCCTAAACTGAGACACAGCTATGAACCAAAAACACCTTGCATTCAAATTCTGCAAAGTCT
Organism: Paralichthys olivaceus; assembly: GCF_024713975.1. NCBI lineage: Eukaryota > Metazoa > Chordata > Actinopteri > Pleuronectiformes > Paralichthyidae > Paralichthys > Paralichthys olivaceus. The sequence goes on from NC_091105.1 coordinate 1,047,778, forward strand.
GCACAAAAGTCCCTCTGATGCACACTGGACCAAATGCGAGTCAGTGTCAGAAACACTTGAACCTACTTCAGTGTGATAAGAACGACCTGAAATGACAGAAACCATCTTTATTTCTTTATTTAATGTCTACATAGTTTAGTTTTATTTAGCAATGTCTCATCTGATAACATGGAGGATACAGAATGTGTTGCTTACACTGTTGACAATGGAGGCGCTTTGTCTTCACTTGTTGGACCCTTCATGTTGTTCGTCGTTATTTTGGTTTATTATCACTCTTAAGAGATGTGCGTTCTGATCCAGACAGATTTGTACTTGAACCAGAAAAAAATTCTTCTCTCCGGAGACTGTGTGCAGAATCTGAGCGAGGCATCTCCCTCCAAGTGTAGATCGGCCAATCAGAGGAGCTGAAGCAGAGATGAAGCACACATGATAACGTCCAAACCCTCTGACCTGAGCTGTGTGTATGTGACATCAGGTGATATCATACGAAACCCACGATGAAGAATTCCAGTGGATTAGATTAAAGTCAACATTGGGGTGTGACAGATTGAGACGATAGCTTGTCCTCAACATCTGACGACTCCAGAACCAGACCAGCAGCTTGACGAGGTGATCGTGAGGTGACGGAGACATTCCTGAGAGATACCTGAAGTTATCGGCATATTTCAGTTCCCAGGGATGGGAGGATGAAAATTCCATTTACAACTGGCGTGCGTAAACAAAGAACCTACATAGAAACTCAGAGGAATGTGCAGCTGTACAACGAGCTATAGAAAATAATGATGAATGGACAACTTTATCGATGCTATGACGTGAGGAGGATTCGATAAAAATGATAATGCAGTAGAAACAAATGACCAACTCTACCTTTAATATAAAAACTGAAGAGTATAAATAACACATTGTGGTTTTAGTGACGTAGGAGATTTATCATCTAATGTTGGACTGTCGGTCTCAGCAGGATTATCAGGTTTGTCCTCTTTCAGCCTCGACAGTTGAAGACGCCCTTTGCTTCCATTGCACTTTAGTACAATTTGCTTTTAACAAGTCTTCCTCCTGAATCTTCTTCTTCTCCTCAGATGTGTGTGGGGGGGGGGGGGGGGGGGGGGGGGGCTCAGGGAGCAGCTGTGCCAGGGGGTTAGTGGGGGAGGGGTAGTTAGTGCAGCTGATTGCTGTTAGCTGATTACTCCCCAGTTTCGAGGGAGCATGTGCGAGCTGCAGGAAACCGAACAACTGTGTCTCGTCCCAAAAAGAAGACCAGTCCGTCTCACCTCCACCGGATGGATCCTAGTTTTTAAATGTTAGTACTCACCTCAACATGTGGACATGATAAAGAAGACATATTTTCAGTCTTTATGATCAACTGAAGAACTTCCTCGACCGTAGCTCTGTTGCTTGGCGACGGCTGTAAGGGCGGGACAAGTGTGGCCTGTGAAGGATGCAGTTGTAGTAGCAGTTATTGTCACATTAAGAAAAATGTTGGTGATCACTGCTTGAATCCCAGTAGAAGGATGGGACGTGAGTAAGAACTTAAATTTGGTGCGGAGGACCAAAATCCAGGAATTATGTTTATCGTTCCATCGATGTGAACGCGATGTCTGAAGAACACCTTGAGAAAATGTCTTTGGTAGAAACGTTCACTTGAACGAACAGAATCACTGATTAGATTGTGGTGGTCAAAGGTCAAGGTCATGGTGGCCTCAGAAAACATGACCTGGTAGAGATGTGTCCAACAGAAATGTCTGTCCACGGTCCTGAGCTACAGGCCCAGAGAGAGGCCTCGTTTTCCCCTCCATCAGAAGGTGACACATTCTGGGGACATTATTCTTTATGCTGCATTTTCAGGCCTGATTCACGACGTCCCTGATTATGTCTCCCTACAATGGTCACACATGGTGGCGGAATATGATAAGATGTGAATTCAAGGGCAGAGATACAGCACTCTCTGCCCTAACCTGTTTTATAACTTTTATTGTCCCTTTAAAAAAATGATGAATTAATCAGTCTTTTCAATCAACAGCAACAGAGAGGTCCTGATTTTATCTGGAGAGGCAGAGCTATAAATGTGACGAGAGGACGACGAGAGTTGTTTCTCCTTCTCATCTTCTTCAGACCTTCCTCCGCAGCTTCGATCATTCCAAGGTAATTTCACCACCTATAAAATATCATATCGCTGAAATAACTGAAGTTACAAAATGTTATATTTAAGCTCCATCAAATAATTTTGTTATATCCCGAAAATATTTGTCTTTCTTTTTGAAAAATCTATATGAAGTTGCAAAATCAGAAAATTGTCAGAATTTCTGACCCAAAATGTCAAAATGAGAAACATTAAAATCTAAATAAACACATTCTTAAAAACAGATTTTAACTTTTAAATGTATTTCATTGTTTGATTTTGTCCACTGTCTTTCATTTCTTAATAACTGACTAATAATAATAACCTGTAGCAGCAGTAATATCCACAGCCAGATTAAAACTTGTTACTTTCACAGAACAACAAACCAATCAAATGTCTTTTCTTGAGCTAGAAAAGCTTGTTGACATCGGTGTCTCTGCACCAGTCCGTCCTCAGTGTCTCTGCACCAGTCCGTCCTCAGTGTCTCTGCACCAGTCCGTCCTCAGTGTCTCTGCACCAGTCCGTCCTCAGTGTCTCTGCACCAGTCCGTCCTCAGTGTCTCTGCACCAGTCCGTCCTCAGTGTCTCTGCTTCATGGTGCAGCTGGACGTGTTTTAACCGACACCAAGTGCAGGACCAAAATCTCCAGTTAAACTTAGGACTGAGTTTAAAATATAATAACTGTTAAAGCTCAGCACGGATGCCCTTTAAAATGTAACCTAACATCTTCCAACACTAGTTCATACAAGGTTTTACCTTTTTTGAATCACTCTTTCAAACATTTCTTTCCTTTTAATTTCACTTTGCAACCTAGTTCAGAAAAGGTCATTATAGTTCTTATTCAAATTTTATAATATGGATTAGTGTAAGTAAGGGTTTGATAAACTGGACAATGAGATTCACAGTGAATTATAGCTCCTCAAACAAACCTCAGCCTTTAATTCAACTTAATATTGTTGTTTATTCCATCTGATCTCTTCCTCTGCAGACGCTCGGCACCAAAATGTGCACAATACAGAAAAAATTGGATGGGGCCATGGACACCATCATCGAGGTGTTTCAGAGCTACGCAGGGAAAGGTGGTGACAGGTTCAAGCTGAATTTCGTGGAGCTGAAGAATCTGATACAAACAGAGATGAACATTAAGGTAACTGACCGTCAGCCTGACTCACGGAGAACTCAAATATCTGAGTGGATTCAAGAATATGCTCTTTTTCTTTACGTTTGTCCTTCAGGACAGCTGGGACCTGACCAAGGTGTTGGCCATCATGGACGACCTGGACAAGAACAAAGATGGCAACGTGAGCTTCGAGGAGTTTATGTGCTTGATAACTAAGATAGCTTTGTACAAAAACGCCATCTTTAAAAACTACACTCCTATTGATTTCCAATGTGGTCAAATCGGTGTTTGCGGTGTGGGGAAAATGTGAATGTCAGCCAATCACGGCTCAGAGCCTCACATCTGAATATCTGTGATTTTAGTTCAAACTATTGTCACAAGAGGAAATGTCAATAAATGACTCTGAATACTTAAGATAATGATTCTTGTTTTTCTTTTTATAGCAACACTATCCTGATACATGCGCCAGACCAATCAGGTGTCAGTCTCCACCCGTTTTTATATCATCAAATAACATTCAAACCAAACAGATCAGAAACTTGAACAAATGTCAGTGAGATAAAAACGACATGGAGGAGGGGTTTGTGAACTATACTGCAGCCAGCCACCAGGGGGCACAAAAGCAACAATAGGAGCTGAATGAATAAATAAATCAACAGATGCATGAACGTGAATATTTATTAGATATGTCAGAACCAGTGGTAGAAACTACATTTACAACTTTCACTGTACTGAAGTATAATTTTACACTCCTTCCTTTTGTGTTAATTAAACCCTTTCAAAGTAAAATATTCTACTTCTAATTACTCCACTACATGTATTTGACAGATACATGGTAGTAACATGTCTCAAGAACAAGTAAAACACGTACTCAGCATTTAAACCACAAAAGGTATTGTATATAAAATGATCCTGTAGATAAAATAAATGTTATTAGTCCCGTGTGAGTGTATCAGAAATGATGACGCTCGATATGAAGCGTTTATTCACATTTGTAAACATCAACAGCTTCATCAACACAAACTGGAAAAAATAAAACCATGAAAGATTTTGGGCTGTTTTCATTTCACACGGTTTTCATGCTGCTGTGCCTGAAGTTAAAAGCACAGGTTTTGTTTATTGCTTTGTGGTCCTCGTACAATAGAGCACAGAACATGATTCTCCAGTCGGGCGTTAAAGGACGACAGCAATAGAATAAAAAAGAAAATACAATCATAAAAAAAAACAAGCAAAAAGACACATTTCTGTAGAGGCACAAACTAAACCATGCCACAAAAATCTAAACACACAACTGCTTCTGTTCTGTTGTGAAGACAAACGTGATGTGAATGAAACCACATGTTTGGACGAGCTCAGAGCTGCTGCATGGACTCAACACAATCCACGTGCAGGAATGTGGTGAAGCTGAACATCTGAAGAGCTCCACCGCAGCGTGGACACGGAGTCATAACGGTTAAAATATGTCGGCAGCTCAGACAGTGGCACCCAAAAAGAGACACTATTTAAAATGTGTTTTGTAAAATAAAAACATAAGGGAGAACGCGACTGTTTTCATCTTTCATTTTCACGTGTGACCTTTTCCACCACAGAGGGAAAACTGTAGTTTGACCGGGGACTCTCTCTTTCTCTCGTCCCTATTCCCGGTGCTTCAGAGCCACCAGCACAAAGTTCCTTGGAGAGAAGTTCGGATCGAACAGAGCGACCAGCTGACTGTCCACACCTGCACAGAGGAGAGGCTTCAGTTACAGCGGGCGGTGAAGCACTTACACACCAAGCAACGTGTCGCCTGGCTCACCGTTCTCCTGCAGGTAGATCATCCTGTCCAGCAGCACCAGCGTCTCCACCACAGGAGCCAGCAGCAGCGCCAAGCTGGAGTACACCACCACCCTGCCCTGCTGCTTCAGCATGGCCTCCACCCGCTCCGGGTCCAGGGGTAACTCGGGCGGCAGGCTGACTCGAGCCAGACCCAGCCGGGCGTATCTGAGAGAACATGGAGGGACACAAAGGAAACAGAGGCCTCGAGCGTTACACAGGTTTGTATTTGACAGAGAAGCAGATTAGTGAGTAGGAATTTAATCTACTGTTATTTTTAATTCATTCAACGTGCAATTTCAAATATCTCCTATATTATATTGTATATTATAAATGTGTATATTATTATTTCCTTGTGTTCATATAGTTTGTTTGTAAACTGTTTCCGTGATGTTTGTATAAATTATATAAAATAAATTGTATAATATCATATTTGGGAGAAATGACTGGGATCAGTAAATAAGTTATTAAAACCAAAGTTTTCAGAAACATGAGCAATGTGATAAAAACTGCCTAAAATGACAGAAACATTTATTTGACGTCTCCTTAGATTTTTGTATTTTGGTCCCTGTGCCGTCTGCTAACATGGAGGAGGCAGGGTTATGACCTATACTGCAGCCGGCCACCAGGGGGTGAATGGGATGTTTTGGCTTCAGGAGCGGTCAAGTCGTCCATCTTTGCTCAGTTTGTGTTACTCACTCTGTGAATGGTAATAAGTGAGCTTTCTTTATGGTTTGGATTCCAGCTCGACGTAGATCCGGCCTCTTGTCCCTGATGAACGTCTCCAGCGTCGCCCGGTAACAGTGAATCCTCAGCTGCTCGCTCTCCTCCCTGAGCCTCTGTACGTAGTCCTCCACAGCGTGACACGCCCCCTCTCGCGCCCTATAGGACAGCTGATGTCCCGACAACCCCCGCACCCAGGAGCTCATAGGATAGCCGAACTCTGAGGGCACTGATTCCTGACCCGGCGTCGGCGGAGTGGGAGGTTCGACCGGTCCTGAAGGGGTGGGGTTCTCTTCAGTTGTGATTTTCATGTAGCAACACGCCACGGAGGTGATGCCACGAACATACGGGCAGCTGACAAAGTGGCGGAGGAGGGTGGCGCTGAGGTCACCGCAGGCATGGAGACCGGTCAGGATGAAGTCTGGATCATCTCGCAGGCTGTTTTCGTGAGGATGACGCTCCTCCTGACAGACAGGCTGGGGGCGGGAGCAGCAGTTTTCAGGACCGAGCTGCTCTCCAGACTCATTCTTGCTTGGCTGGTGTTCTGATGACGACTCCAAGTCCTGAGAGCGAGGACAGTCCGTGGAGTCACTGGAACTCCCCTGATGTTGCTCAGATCCCCACGATCGCTTTGTGCCGGGTCCAGATGGAGTTGGATGACCTTCGCTGGAACACTCTGCTGTACTCAGTTGCTTAAAGAAAACCTCCCATAAAGCCTTGGGGTTTACCCATCCGGCCACGTGGCGGGGAGGGGACAGTGACGCTGGAAGCTGAGACGAGACGTTCTAGGAAGAAGAAAGATGCGAATTACTTATGTTACAGGTTTTCTGTAGCAGGAGACTGAACATTTCCACTTCAAGCTGTTAAAGGTGTTACGTTTACATGGACACCAGGGGGCGATGGAGAAGATTTGGCTTCACTTGTGGAAGCTGTCATGTCGTCCATCTTTATTTACTGTCCCTAAATTTTACAGGCACGTTATGGAGATTCACTGGCTACATGCTCTCGCCGAATGTGGTGGAGAACCATGTTCGTCAGAGGCTAAATCAACGCTAGCATGTTTTCTTAAAAAAACTCTGCGACAGATACGTCGGCTGTCCACACTACTGCAGAGTGTTAGAGCCGCTAACACTCAGAGGGTGGGAACGCTGCTTGTCCCGCTTTAGTTTGAATCTCTGAGGCTGTGAAACAGTCATGATGGACTGAGAGTGGTAATAACTGCAGCAGCGCTCCAACCTTTTTCTGCTTCTCCTTCTCCAACACAGAGAGCAGCTGTTCATCAAACTTGGACGCCATGGCGACCAGGGCAGGATCGGCCTCGATGGCGGTCACGGACAGCCCGAGCCCGAAGGAGAGGAAACGAGTCAGATGACCCTGTTCAGAGCAGAGACAATAATTCATCACACCGTCAGAGGAGTGATCTACGAGTGACTACAATTTAGTGCAGCTTGATTTCAGGGACTTTTCAGACTTGGACTTGCGGCTTTGACTTAATTGTTAAGATTTTAAAAAACAGTATTTTAGCTGCTTATTGACAAAAAAACAAGATCTCTCACGACCGTGTTTCTACTGTCGTTACCATGGAGAAACAATGAAACTTTAAAAAACAAGAACCACCGTCAAATATCCAAATGGCTCTTTTAATCTTGAAAATGTGTTTGAAACGGTGCGTTCTGATTTTAAAATGTCTCTATATTTTGTGTCTGCGTTGTTTTCAATGTTCTCGTACGTCGCTGTGTATGAAATGTGCTTTATAAATAAAACTGCCTTGCCTTGGTTGAAATAATACCTGTCCAGAGCCCACATCCACCACCCTGCTGCAGTCAGTCAGCTCACACAGTTGTTTCACCAGCTGGGGATTGAAGAGCAACAATCAACAGAGGATCAAGTTTTAATTTGAGTTTAAAACGCAGAAAGCAAGTTAAGTACCATGCCCAGCCTGTGGATCTCATACTGCTTCTTGGGTTTGACGTGCTTTCTGAAGATGTGGTCCAGCAGCGAGCTCTGACTCTGGTTTTGCTGGCGCTCCTCGGGTTTGACCGAGCCGGCTCGCCTGCCTCGCTCCTGCCTGCACTCTCTGGGAAACGCCAGAGCGTGAGCGGTGGCACGGAAAGCCAACAGTGACAGAGGCCACGCGGTAGGATAACTGTAACGACAAGAGTCTGTGGTTATTATTAATAATGCTGACATTATTCTACTGTCACTTACTGACAACAAATGAAACGAGGGATCGGAATACACACTCACTTCAATATTTAGACTGTGAGAGATCAAATCGCTGAGTTATTATCATACAGCTGACCCAGAACTGACACTACTGCAGAGTTCTGGTATTACATATGAACCTGTAGCTGCTCCGTGCTTCTGTCTCTGATGTTTCCTGCATTACTTTGACAAAACGGTGTCCAGCGTTACCTCCTGTCTCCGTGTGTCACGTCCAGTAAAAGGTCAGCGACCTGTGGATACGACAGGTCCTGCAGCACGGCCTGCCAGCTGCTGGGTAATGAGTGCCAGAGGTCCTCGGTGAAGAACTCCTGAGGGACAACAACACGTGATGTTACCAGAAACTCTCAACGACTGGACATGAACGCAGCTTTGCATCCACGTACTCTCGTTCATTTAGACGTTTGCGGGTTCTGAGGCAAAAAAAAAAGAAAAAAAGACAGTGTTTACTACAAGTTTATTACTAAGTTTAATGCCCCTTGTTTTTTCCCTTCAGTTGAAGCACCACGCTGTTTTCAGACTCGTCCTGCGGAGGATCTCTGCAGAACTTTCTCCGTAGTTTTCATTTCACACGATGCAGCAGGAGATCCTCCGCAGGCTTCAGGTGAGCGGCGGAGCAGCAGACAGATGTAAAACATTAACTCTGCTGCGGAGTTCACGGGATTTTGTTTCAGCTCGTCGACATCTGTTGTTTTCTACGCGAGTGACGAGACTTTCTTTGGTATAAAGTCCGGAGAAACTCCCGAGGCCCTCACTGGGATAATTGCGTTTGCACATGAACCTCCTGCAGAGGATTTGCGGAGGATCTTCAGAGCCTGTCTGAGAGCAGCTACACTCGAGAGTCTCACACCGGCTCAGCTGGACTTTCTCCGGACTTTAAACGAGGAGACTGGTCGGAGAAGGTCCGCAGAACTTCCTGGAGGCTCTCTCCGGGACTGAGCCCGAAGGAAAGCTGCTGTGACACACTTCGTCTTCAGGCGCAGCCGCCGGGGATCGAACGGAGACGCAGCTTAATTGTGGTCACAACGTTTTCACACGAACACATGCGCGATGACGATGACGCTCTGTTGCCAAGGAAACTGGAGTTGCCCTGGCGGCGGACGGCGGTATTACAACAACAGTTAGCTCGTGATACGTACAATCCGGTAGGAGTCGGAGAGGTGTCGGTACCGGGACAGAAACACGGTGATCCTCTCCGCCAGCTGTCTCTGCTGATCTGGGGACAGACTCGGTGTGAACGTCCCCGCATCTCGTGCTGCCGACGCCTCAGCTGACATGAGGACGCTAAAGAGACGAGCTAACTTTCAGACGAGGTGCCGCTCAAACATGTCGCGTGTTTTCAGCTGTTAGCCACCGATGCTAACGGTAACTTCCGCGTGTCCAGTGGCGAGGCGTTCAGGTGCATCCCTTCTTCTTCGGTTAGCAAACCAGCCTGTAAAGTGCATTACCGCCACCGTGTGGAGTGTGGAGGGTGGGGCGGTAGACCAAACTTAACAAACTCAATTACATTATTTTCTTTAGTCCTGTTTCTCTTATTGAATATTGTTGAATATTCTATATTTACAACACGGTCTATTTTTGTGAAGTGTGTGTTTGGCTTTTTTAGAAGTGGTACAGTGTGTGTGTGTGTGTGTGTGTGTGTGTGTGTGTGTGTGTTGCTTTGATAGTTCAATAAACTTGTTCAAAATGAATTAATGATTAAAATAAAATAAACGAAGCGATAAATGACGACTCTTACTTTATACATTTACATTATATATTATTAAACTGAATGCTGCGTTGGTTTTGACCCACTGTCTCGACTGTCCGCGAAGGCAGCGTGTAACCCGGAAGTGAAGGGTTAGAGTAGCGGAAGTGAGTGGACGGCGGCGGCGGCGGGTCCGAGTCCGGATTTAACTTCACGCTGTCGGTGTCAAACGTTTCATCGGTGACGGTTTGTCGCGAGTCAACGTGTCCGAGTTCGTGACGCCGCCGAGTTTCACGGTAACGGAATCACATCCAGCCGCCGAGAACCCGCCAGGTAGCACGAGCGAGCTAACGCTAACGCCCGTCAGCTAACGTACGAAACTAACGTACGTAACTGCCGTACGTATACTACAGCTATCGTATGTTACGGGAGGATTTTATCGTACAAATACTCACACGCTCATACTAAAAAAATGTGTTTTACGACAGATGCACAAAGTTTATTATCAAGAAAGAATCTGAAAAATAGTTTCGTTTTTTTGTAAACACTAAAAATAAACACTAGCTCGAGGCTCCGCCTCCTCACACGTTGGAATCTGGTTTGTTTTGCAGGATGATTCATTTAAACCGTTTTCAGCAGAGTCACCGAGAGACACACAACCGTTGAGAAGCAGATGCTCGGTTTGTGTTGAGGTGTGATGTCGGACCCAACCGTGAACATGTGCCTCTCCGGTGACCCTGCACAGAAGAGAGCAAGAAACCGAAAGTGGAAAAACAAGCGGTTTAATAAACTCGTGCCACACTCGGGGCAGCAGGGGTACGTGGAAGGTGAACAGAGGGACCAGCACCCCCGTGGGCCCAGACACGACCAGACCCCACTCCACAATGGACTGTGCTCAGGGCCTCCGTCACCTGCCACTTCCACACAAAGCACAAGTTTACCTCATCCAGGCAACACTTCACACCGCCGGCCTTCCTCCACTCTGCCTGTGAACAGCCTCGGAGGACACGAGAAGCCAAAGGAACCCGTGAGCTTAAAATCAGCAGCCGCCAACCCCGGCCCCTCAGGATCGAGCAGCCCTAAACCCGCCGCCACGTCCACAGCGATCCCCACCAAATTCCTCGCTATGGACTGTGAGATGGTGGGTGCGGGACCTAAAGGGCACATCAGCCAGCTTGCACGCTGCAGTATAGTGTCCTATGACGGAGATGTCGTCTACGATAAGTTCATCAACCCCTCCATGCCCGTGACTGACTACCGCACCCGATGGAGTGGAATCCGGCACAGGGATCTCATCAAGGCCACACCGTACTCGGAGGCCCGGAAGGAGGTGAGAAAACCTGAGAATGTCTCATACGTACCTGAAATGACCACCACATGCAGCCCCTCCCACAGAATGGCGGTACTGGTAGTGAACAGGAAACAGATCTGTCAGTGTAACTGAACTGTCTGAGCCTGACGGGTGAGTGAGTGAGCGTCTTCTCTGTTGGCAGATACTGAGGCTGCTGATGGGGAAGGTTGTGATCGGCCACGCCATCCACAATGACTTCAAGGTGCTTGGTTACTCCCACCCCGCTGCCTTGACCAGAGACACGTCGCGGATCCCACTGCTCAACTTGAAGGCCGGTTTTTCTGCGCATGAGTGTGCGTCACTGAAGAGACTCACCAAGGCCATTTTCAACCGTGACATCCAGGTACGATGTTGGTCTGAGATAGTGTCGTCAAACTATGAACACGCTTCACGGCCCTGTTGAGTGTTAACATCTGTGCCGAGAGATCTGATCACTCTCACTACTTTCAACTTGTCTTAGCGGTTAGCATCAGCACTTTAACCTTTAGCCTTTAACCTGAGAGCTCCTGAAAAGAACCTGTTAGATATTCCTTGATCAAGACTGAAGGCCAAAGGTGATTCTGCCCAAACCTCTGGAATAGTTTGAGACTTAAATCGTTAAATAATAATCTTTCAAACTTACTTTTACTGATTTATTTTTTACTGTTATTTATCTTTATTTTTATGACTTTTGAATAATGTTGTATTATATCATTTGCTGTCTTTGTTTTTAAACTACATTATGTTAATTTACTTCGTCTTTATGTTTGTGTCTAAGTGAAGCACTTCGTAACCGTTGTCTGCTGTTTCAATAAAGTTAGTATTATTGTCAGAAGTCATTGTAATTGTGGGACTCTGTTATCGCTGATCTGCAGCTGTCGTCAGTGATGCTGACCTCATCCTCTCTTGTGTCCTCAGACTGGGAAGAAGGGTCACTCGTCCGTGGAGGATGCAAAAGCCACAATGGAGCTTTACAAAGTGGTGGAGGAGGAGTGGGAGAGGAGGCTCGCCTCCAAGCCGCAGGGCAGATAATGCCCGGTCTGCGCAGAAGCTGTGGACATTGAACTGAATTTGATTGAACTTTGAGGTGCGGCAGGTATGTGATCTGAACTCACTGCAGCTTTGCAGGATCAACCCCCTTTAAGTGTCCTGTCAACAAGCGAATGAAGAATCCAGGAAGAGTGAAATGGAGAAGAAGAACATGAACAACTGTTGAGTCGCACACTTTGCAGAGACCTTCGGTTCAACAGAAAGATTCTTTCTCAGGTTTCTGTGTGTTAAGATGGTGCATCTGCCACTAGGGGGCAGTCATGTATTCATCCCAGCAACAAACGTACATTATTGAAACAGCATCTGTGATGGCAAACACCAAAAAACAGATTTCAACCAGAGCAGCAGCTTCTCCTGGACGAGGTCATGCTCCTCTTCTTTTTTTACCGTTCCAGCACTGATGGAAAAAAAAACATTTTCAAGTCTGACCTCAACTGCTACTAACGGAGCTCCACCATGAGTCCCTCATTAGTGCAGATTTCTATGGTTTTTAATTGTCTTTTAATTCAAATCAAAGACACAGTCCTGCTCAGTATTCAGCTTTGAGGAACATGCAGTGATGTTCTTTTGGGCCATAGCCCATTTTGAAATACTGAGGTCCCGAGTGCAGCTTCTGTTGCCGTTACATTTCATCTTTTCCAGACACATTTTCAAAAGTGACTAAATATCTTGTTTTTATATTCAAAGACCTGTAAAGCTCCTACAGAGGTTTTAGTGATGCATAGTAGATCATTCTATAAGCTCAGAAACACCTCAGGTTCTGGTGCGTACAAGCAGGAGGTTCTAAATCGAAATGAATGTAGTCACTGATCATTGTCTTGGCTAATGCATTGTACAGGTAACATATTGTTAATCCCCCAAAATAAAGAGGATGTGACCTCAGTGGTGCTACAGACACTTCTCCTTTCACAGGCTGCCGTTTAAAAACTCCTCATCATGGCTGAAAACAAATGGAGTCCTTGTTTACCTGAGTTCTCGATGATCGCTCACATTCAGTCAGCTGATTCTGGAACTGTTTACATGGAGCGAGATGAGTTCAGGCGTTCAGCTCAGTGCTATTTTAAATTAATTACAGTCATTGCTGTACACACACACACACACACACAGGACCGTCACTGGACTGTGAGTTTGACTTTAGAGGAAATCTCATCTAATGTTAATCAAGTTATTACAACTGGAAGCTTTTCAAAGTTTTATCCAAAACCAACTACTTCTGCTTTGTGTTTTCTTTTTGTCACGTCAGTCAGACGAGACTCAACACAGTCGTCAGACTATTGAACCGAAAGGTGGTTCTCATTTTGTCAACTTCATTTATACGGAGGAATGAATCCAGGGCTGTTGCATTGAGCTGATTTTAGACAGAGGCGAGAACATCTGAGTCAGAGTCTATGGACGTGTTCTGGATCTTCTCCTGCAGCTTCTAGTAAAACATCTGGAACCTTCTCAGTGAGCGAGTGGGCGTGTCTCTCAGGTTTCTAACACGTGACGGACGTGAAACTGAAGAACACAAACGTCTCAGGATGAAGAAGAGGAGCCGTACACATAGAAGACGAAGACGTCAACTTAGAAAGACGAGGAGGTTCCAGATGTTTTGGTGATGAGGGCCGACGCCATGTGGACGAGCTGTAAACACTGATCTTTACACAGCAGAGTTTAGACGTCATGCCCCGCCTCCTGCTGCTCTACAGGCTCCGCCCCTCGCCTGAATGTTCACAGGACAATTCCCAGAGTTCATGGAAACAGCTTCAGAGCAAAGTCACATTTAGTTAAACTTCGTGAACTTTGTTTCACGATATTCGTTTTGCAATAGTGTGCGTGTGACCGCGCCCCCAGTCTGTATTCATGTGTCCATTCTGTGTGTGTGTCACGATACTGTGATGTCACCAGACACCATCCAGGATTCAGGCTTAAAGTTTTTTCTTCTTTCTTGTTTGTTTTAAAAGTTGACTTTTGATATTCATCTTACCCAAATTAAAAATGACGTCTTGATCCTGCTCAACATCTCTTCCTTCCTCTTCCTGTTCCGTTGTTATTCTCAACGCTGGTGCAGCGTCTGTGTTTGCCTGGCCGCTGGTAATGCTAGAGGCGGGTGTTGTTCACCGATACTGCAGCCAGACACCAGGGGAGCCTCACTGTCGTCCATCTTTATTCACAGTCTATGGCTACAACTGGAAGCATCAAGTACTTTAACGACGAGTTCGTTTGTGTGAGATGAGGTTGGAGCGCATCTGTGCACACTTGGTCCGTGTTTGGAACTCAACCGTTTCCTAGGACGGAACAAGTGAGCGATGCCCTGAAGTGAAGACAGCTCCTGTGTCTGTGGTTTGTCTGTTGACCAAACACGCAGCTGGAAACCACAGTATCACCACTGAGGTGCCAAAGCATCCGAGTGTCTCAGTGTAAGCAGCTGGCACAGGCGGCGGGGAAATCTTCCCAAACTGGAAATCCTTGAGCTGTCGGCTCCGCAGTGTTTTCATGTTGCTGCTCAAAGAAAGGATGAAAAAAAACAACAACTTCCCGACAAGGCTTTTAGTGTCTGTTCACACCTTGACAGATGCACAGTCGTCATATTCACCTACTCTGGAGGCTGGTTATTGCAAAGCAACATGTGATTTGATCAATTCCCTAATCTAGATTATCCCAAACTATTAATCCCTCCTTAATCTCCTTGTGCATTGCCACTAGTGTAAAGAATTAGATTTTACTCCCTGTCATTAGCTCCGTAAGTGAAAAGCTTGAGCTTAAAAACCAAGAAGAGGCTTTGGATTTTGATCTGTGTTGTGCTTAATCAGCTATAAACAAAATGTTCCAATTCATATCTGAAGTTAAAAACCAGAGAATCAACCAGAGAATCTTTTCTCATGGATTCTTTTTCTAATTCAGACTTTTCTCAATAATAATTCATTTTTAATTTGAATATTATCTCAACATTTGAAATGAAAGAAGATTAAGTGCTCACCTGTTGTATTAATACGGCCTTGAAAAACTTGAAAGTGAATTTTATTACCCCCTGGTTCAAGTCATTGGCAGCTACACACACACACACACACACACACACACACGTATAAGTCATAGCCCAGCATTAGCCACATGTGCATTATTAGTTTTTTATTTCACGCTGCTAAGCCATCAGGAATTTGTCCATTTTGCAGATTACTTTTAAACCTGACACGTGCAGGACATACACTGAGCACAATGTGGATGCAGGGTCAGCGTTGGTGCTGGCGAACGAGGTCTTAAACTGTCGTAGATGAAAGCTGCCCCAGAGGAAAGAGACGTCTGTGGAGTAAAATCAATGAGAAACACTTAACAAATGTAAAATGAGATTAAACATTGTGTTATTTTTATCACAGACTCTGATAAACCCACGGTTCTCTCACCTGCTCATCAACAAACAGACACGTGAAGAGGTTTCATGATGCCCTCCACCACCGAGTCGTTTCCGCTCCTGTCTGTCCGCTTGTCAACAGGAGGAAGATGAAACTTGGTGGAAGGAGGAGACGAGAGAGAACCCATTTCATTTTTCCTCAAAGAGGCTGATGCAGGAATTAGTTTGATCCCTTTCTTGAAAGCAACATTAAGGACACGTCTCCATCCAGAAAGTTCATTTGAAGACTAGACTGCAACTCGACTGTCACATATCGAAGGCTCCTTCAAATCCAGCCGACAAACACGTCCTCTGCTTCCCATCGTTCAGAGAAAAGACTTCAGACGAAGAGGACAGGAGACATCTGATGCTTCAGAACTGGGACTGAGCTCATCTGAACAGCCAACGTTACACATGTTAGAACCCTGAGTGTGTCCAGGCAGCAGGTCACTGACATGAGCAACAGCAACTGTGTCGTCCCACTGGACTGAAACACAACTGAACGCTGGATATTACCCATGATCCTCTGCTTCCTGACCCAGCAGCTGCTGAACATTGGAGATAAACTCTGGTTGTTAATAACTTGTCAGTGTTTTGAACTGATCTCAGTTCAGCTTCACTCTTCAACTGGAGCTGATGGTGACGCTCAGACTCTCACCCACTCAGCAGAGTGACAGAACAGACGCTCGGGGAGTGAAGGAGGAAACGTTCTCCACCGTCACACTGAAGAACTCTGGGTGCAGTTCTACCTGTGAGAATCCCACGTCTCTACGTGATCTCCTTCTTCAGGGAACGTCTTCGAGTCTGAAACCGTGCAGTTGGAGTCACGGATGAACTGAACTGATGTTGATGCTCAAGGTCACCGTGACCTCACCACATCTGGTGGTGTTGTGACGCAACATCTGGACGAACATTCACTCAGACTCAGATGAAGTGATACCAGGGAGACAGCGGACGATTCTAATGCTGCTGCTGCTGCATTTGTTGAAATAAACTTGTTTTTAAAGGTTTGAAGGTAATTTTCCTTTTATAAGAATGAATCAAAAGTTCTTTCGTTTGAATAAATGATTTGTTAACTTGGAGCTGACGTGGTGAGTCTGTGTCAGACACAGAGTTTGAGTTCGTACAGTTTCACTCTGAATCGATTGAACAGCTTCAGTAACATCTGCACATGATAACAACTCTGATAACAACTCTGATAACAAGTCTGATAACAAGTCTGATAAGTTTTACTAAACAAACACAATACTCAAATATTACTGTCACAATAACTGTACTGTAAAAATATTATTAGGAGGAGGAGGTGCTGGTCTGTGTCCATCATCATCAACAGGAGGAGGAGGTGCTGGCCTGCGTCCATCATCATCATCATCAGGAGGAGGAGGAGGTGCTGGTCTGTGTCCATCATCATCATCAGGAGGAGGAGGAGGAGGTGCTGGCCTGCGTCCATCATCATCATCAGGAGGAGGTGCTGGTCTGCGTCCATCATCATTAGGAGGAGGATGAGGAGGTGCTGGTCTCCTTTATCATCATCATCATCAGGAGGAGGAGGAGGTGCTGATCTGCGTCCTTCATCATCATCATCATCATCAGGAGGAGGAGGAGGTGCTGATCTGCGTCCTTCATCATCATCAGGAGGAGGAGGAGGTGCTGGCCTGCGTCCATCATCATCAGGAGGAGGAGGAGGTGCTGGCCTGCGTCCATCATCATTAGGAGGAGGATGAGGAGGTGCTGGTCTGCGTCCATCATCATTAGGAGGAGGATGAGGAGGTGCTGGTCTCCTTTATCATCATCATCATCAGGAGGAGGAGGAGGTGCTGATCTGCGTCCATCATCATCATCATCATCAGGAGGAGGAGGAGGTGCTGATCTGCGTCCTTCATCATCATCATCATCATCAGGAGGAGGAGGAGGAGGAGGTGCTGGCCTGCCTCCATCATCATTAGGAGGAGGATGAGGAGGTGCTGGTCTCCTTTATCATCATCATCATCAGGAGGAGGAGGAGGTGCTGATCTGCGTCCTTCATCATCATCATCATCATCAGGAGGAGGAGGAGGTGCTGATCTGCGTCCTTCATCATCATCATCATCAGGAGAGGGAGGAGGAAGAGGATCTCTTCACCTCCTCTCGTCCTGGTCGCGGGTCTCTGCTTCTCTCGGGTCAGTGTGTTTTCATCACAGCGGCAGAGAGCGGCTCCTGGAGGACAGGACCCCGGCTCCGGACCCGGACGACCAGGACGCAAGACGCAGGACCAGGACCAGGACCAGGACCGGACCAGGATCAGGACCGGACCAGGACCGGACCAGGACCAGGACCAGGACCAGGACCGGACCGGACCAGGACCAGGATCAGGACCGGACCAGGATCAGGACCGGACCAGGATCAGGACCGGACCAGGACCGGACCAGGACCAGGACCAGGACCGGACCGGACCAGGACCAGGATCAGGACCGGACCAGGATCAGGACCTGATCGGACTCCGGAGCGACAACTCGACAGAACCGAGAGTTGAGCCTGACGAAGACGAAGATGAAGATGAAGTAAGTCACATGAGGAAATATCGCTGTGATTCACTCTGAGCATCGATCCTTTGACTCCACTTTATCAGACACCGTGGACTTGTCCAGGATGTCCTCGTGTCTCTCAAGACAAGTCAAGACAAAAGAAAAGACGAAATATCAAGTTTATAAAAAGAACAAATCAAGAACCAGAAAATAAAAAAGTTTCATGACACAGAACTGTAGTTAACAAAACAGAGACAAGATGTAGTGAGAGTACTGTTGGACATGAATATTACTGTTGGACATGAATAGTATTGGACATGAATAATATTGGACATGAATAGTATTGGACATGAATAATATTGGACATGAATAGTATTGGACATGAATATTACTGTTGGACATGAATAGTGTTGGACATGAATATTACTGTTGGACATGAATAGTGTTGGACATGAATATTAATATTGGACATGAATATTAGTATTGGACATGAATAATATTGGACATGAATAATATTGGACATGAATAGCAGTATTGGACATGAATAGCAGTATTGGACATGAATAGTAGTATTGGACATGAATAGTAGTATTGGACATGAATAATATTGGACATGAATAATATTGGACATGAATATTACTGTTGGACATGAATAGTGTTGGACATGAATATTAATATTGGACATGAATAATAGTATTGGACATGAATAATATTGGACATGAATAATATTGGACATGAATAGTATTGGACATGAATAGTAGTATTGGACATGAATAATATTGGACATGAATAGTAGTATTGGACATGAATAATATTGGACATGAATAATATTGGACATGAATAGCAGTATTGGACATGAATAGCAGTATTGGACATGAATAATATTGGACATGAATAATATTGGACATGAATAGTATTGGACATGAATAGTATTGGACATGAATAGTAGTATTGGACATGAATAATATTGGACATGAATAGTAGTATTGGACATGAATAATATTGGACATGAATAGTAGTATTGGACATGAATAATATTGGACATGAATAATATTGGACATGAATAGCAGTATTGGACATGAATAGCAGTATTGGACATGAATAGTAGTATTGGACATGAATAATATTGGACATGAATAATATTGGACATGAATAGTATTGGACATGAATAGTAGTATTGGACATGAATAATATTGGACATGAATAGTAGTATTGGACATGAATAATATTGGACATGAATAATATTGGACATGAATAGCAGTATTGGACATGAATAGCAGTATTGGACATGAATAATATTGGACATGAATAATATTGGACATGAATAGTATTGGACATGAATAGTATTGGACATGATAAAAACACAATCAGAAACAACAATTAGATTCATCCATCACCTTGGTGGATAAAATGTCCACGTGCCACAGAGGACAGTGGTTCTTGGAGTCAGGGTCGTCCTCCAACATCTACTCAAATCAAAATGGACGACGTGTCTCCACTTCCTCCCACCATCTAGAAATGAAGCCAAAACATCTCAGATACAAACTCCGCCATCTTGTGTATTTGCTGCTCCGGTGTTTGCACACGTGGTTTTCATGTCATCAATGAACTAATGAATCTGTGACTTCAGTAGATTAATGTTCAGGTACTTTTCTTTTACTACACAGTACTTTGTACCCCAGTACTTTGTACCCCAGTACTTTGTACCCCAGTACATTTTCACAAAGCATGAGGTCACATGAATATATTTAAAAGTAACGAATAACAAATGAATCAGCAGCTAGAAAGCGACTCTCCGAGTGAGTGGAGGAGGGGAGCTCCCTCTGATGCTCTGTGTCTGACAGCGCTGATTCAAGATTCAAGGGTTCATTGTTCGTTGTCATTTGCACATTTACATGAAGCAGTTTCTGGCAATGACTCGCTCGGGTCCCCATAGGTTATAGAATATCAAAAATGAAATGAGGTTGTTGATAAAGATCGGTGTTGACCTGCACGTCGTCCTGGATCGGCTTGATTTAAACTAAATTCAGGCTTTTACCTTTAAGACCTGGGCGGAGCGGAGCCCTCGTGGTCAGACATGTTAATGAAGACAGGACACGTCCCTGAATGTTCTGTGTTGGGACGCGTCAGTGGGAGACCAGGTACACTCTGTAACTTCAGTCTTCAGAGGGCGGAGCTTCTCTCACACGTCCGCAGTCTTATATCTTGTGGCTTTTGTCCCTTTCACTGGATACGCCAGATATTACCCATGATCCTTTACTTCCTGAACCAGAAGGGCCGTCGCTGTAACAAATCTAACAAACTCTGTTCAGAGTTGAACATCGCTGTTCAATCACTCCTGAAGCTTTTGAACTGATCGACAGTTTAAAGTTTGCACATCAAGTCTTTATGTTTTCTAATGTTTGAGCTGTTCAGGATCGACTGAGTCACAGCACGAGAAGGTCGGTTCAGATCAAACTGGACCACTGACCTGAAAGAGATGAAATTCTCGTTGTTTCTGATGACCGGTGTTTTCTTTTTTCAAGAAGTGAGACGACCACAAACGACCTTCAGGCCCAGCAAGGTCAAGAGTCAAAGTCTTTACCAACACGTCCACATTCGTGAGCTGTCTCTCAATCCGTCGTCCGACCTCGCACTCTGAGTCTGATGCGTTTCTTCTATTCGTTCTGAAAATGTACGATGATCAGAGTTTTGGAGTTTGGAGCGTAAACGTGACAAAATTTGACATCGTGTTTATTTTTTAATGTAAAAATGAAAAATACAGATTTGATCTGTAAACTCCTTGATTCTGACAGTTGAAGCTGAGACTCAGGAGTTTCACATGAGGAGAGGGAGTCCGAGCCTCCTCCATTCTGTTCGCTTCTCCTTCCAGCCCTCCCCGGCTGCTCCCTGCTTCCTGTCGGATTGTGTCTATTGGGGGGGGGCAGGAGGAAGGGGAAAGGGTTGGTGGTGGGGGTGGGGGGGGGTTGCCCCTGGAGATGGGCAGACCAAGTCGTCCGAGGTGGCGCGATGTGGGTCTGAGCTGGTATGATGGAGGAGGGGCTAAAGCAGGGGTAACGGTGGTGGTGGTCGTGAGGAAACAGAAGAGTGGGTGTGTCAGGTTTGTCCCATGATGCCTCAGCAGGTGGATTCTGACGATATTTTCAAATCTGAATAACAAAGTTTGTCCCCAACGAGTCCAGCTGGTGTTATTATTGTATGTGTGTATTTCACATGAGGGACTCGTGTGACCCCGTGACGAGCTCGATGTGTGTCCCTGTCCCCGGCGGGGTGGAGAC
This sequence comes from Paralichthys olivaceus, assembly GCF_024713975.1. Taxonomy (NCBI): domain Eukaryota; kingdom Metazoa; phylum Chordata; class Actinopteri; order Pleuronectiformes; family Paralichthyidae; genus Paralichthys; species Paralichthys olivaceus. The sequence continues at coordinate 1,068,990 of NC_091105.1, forward strand.
AGTCGATGACTTTGGAGTAGTTTGCTTTATTAAGCTCTAAAGTTATTGTCGTTGGTTCAGGTTTAATTTATCATGTGATTCGTTCTGTAAATGTGTCTTGTTAAGACCTTTAACAGTTAATATATCAAATTTAAACTTCGCCTGAGGAATAACTCAGACGTCGTTTATGATCCTTTTAGGGTTTAAAAAAAAAAAAAAAGTTTCAATTTAGCACCAGAAATAAAAGTGAAGTGTGAGACTCGTTGTGAGAATCACCGAGCCACTGGGTGAAGTGACAAACGGGCCAAACTCTCACAAAGCTGCAGTCCTTTAAGAATGTAGTTCACCCCCCTCCCCCCCCCTCCCCCCAACTCAAGCCTCAAATGACCCTTCCTGGCAAAGGGAGTCAAACTCCCTCTCCATTGGCCCCTCAAGGTGAAGTCATCGACTATTCAGCCACTTGTGAAGCCTCTCTTTGCACTTGTGATGTTGCCTGGGATGCATCTCTCTCTCCTCTCTCTCTCTCTCTCTCTCTCTGTTTCCCTCTCTCTCTCTTTTTTATGACCATTTCCTTGAGTGTGACGGGATGTTGACATGTTCACATTTACCTTCGCTCTCATTCCAACGTTTCTGTCTCTGGCATCGGCAGTGACCAGTGGCCGGAGAATGAGACCCTCAGTCCGTCTTCACCGTAAAGAGAAGACGTTATCATTCTGATCTATTGTACGATCCGTCCTCTTTGTCTTCGTCTTGTGATGCAGAGATAACTGGAGAATGCATTTTTCAGGGATCTCTGCTTCCTACAGGACGAAACACAACCTGAAGCTGATATAGATCCAAAAAGTGTTACGATAGGAATGATGTCATCATGACTAAGTGTGAAAATATATAGTTTGATACCGTTTATCTTTATTACATGTTTACGGTCCTTTGGTTTCAAAATATCAGACCAGCTGCAGGACGTCGTTTTCAGGTTTGTGACAGATGAACATTGTTAGTTCTCCATTCGCGATGTTGCTGAATTTTGTGGTTGAGGACTAAAGGAGAAGTATCGGGGATAAATCCAGTGGAGTCGGGGGCTGGGCTTCAGTCCGACCCTGCAGGGAGTTTTGTAGGGATCAGAATTCACCTCACACTCTGCAGCTCCGGGAGTCTGAATCACAGCAGTGACAAAGCTCCGAGGACACACAGGAGTCGCTCAGTCTGTCCGAGTCCATCTGTCTGTCTGCACTCTCACACACACACACACACACACACACACACACACACACACTGTCACCTTTAACTCAGACTTGTTAATTTCCTGCAGACTCGTCTAAACCTTGACCTCCCTGTTTCCCTGTTCTCCAGCAGAGATGCTGCTGATGTATGGACTCACAGTTAAAATGTCTGTCTGGTTCTCACATCTCTCGAGGTTCGTTCATCTTACTGGCTTCACACTTGGCGTGTGTAGGTGTGTAGGTGTGTAGGTGTGTAGGTGTGTAGGTGGGACTCATCAAGAAGTGAGTGAGGATGTTGATCACAACAACTGATCCTCCAGTTCAAGTTGAAGTTCTGGTCTTCGAAGAACCCGGTGAACAGATCCTCGTCCTGCAGCAGCTTCACTTCAGTTCTGTGGAGTGAGTCCAGCAGCTGCTCTCTGAGTTGTTGACTCGTCAGTTGAGCCTTTCACACACACACACACATCAGCATTTATTCTTGCACATGAAACATTTTCTCGGTACAACGTTGGTTTGAATTTACAAATGAACTGATTCGAGGTCAAAGGTGACGTCTGTGATGTGAGAGACGTGGTTCCTCTTGTCTCTCACCCGCAGGCTGGATGTGCTTCTCCCTGTGCTGCTGTGTTCCATCTGTGTCCTCATCCTGCGGGCGTCCTCCACCTCCCACGACTCCGGTATGCACCCTCACCTCACCACAGCCACCATCCGACCCTGACATCCAGGAGAGGACTCCATCAAATCAAATGTGACCTTTGACATTGATTGATTTATTCATTTCATCTCATTGTTTAGTTGTAACAGAGTGAGAGGTGTAACAGATGACATCACAACATATAGAATGCATGACAAATGTTTTCAGTGACAGTCGAGCTATAATATCTTTTTACTGACCAACAACAATTTATGTGTGTGTACATATGTCTTGAAAAGTCGCCTGTTACCTCAAAGCTGCCTCTCTTCAGATGATTCAAAGCTTCTCCACGTGACCATCCCCACCTCCCCATCCGTGTTAGCCGTGCTGGGTGGCTCTCTGACGCTACCCTGCCTGGTGTCCCTGGCCCACCCTCCGCCATCCCCCTCCACCAACGGCCGCCACGCTGTGCTCTCTCTCCCCCGGGTTAAATGGAGCGTGCTGACTCACGGCCGTGACACGGAGATCCTGGTGGCCCGGGGGGACAGGGTGAGAGTCAGCGAGGCTTACAAAGACCGAGCCTCACTGCTCAACTATGCCTACTCCCCCGCCGACCTCACCCTGCGACTGGAAAGCCTGAGGCCGAATGACACGGGCTTCTACCGCTGCGAGGTGCAGCAGGGCCTGGAGGACGCTGACGACGTGGCTCACGTCAAGGTCAAAGGTCAGAATCAGACAGAAATGTTTTTTCCACCACATCAAAATAATCTGTAAGTGTTCTATCTTGAGTGAATAAAGTTTATACAAATCAAATTTGATTGAGTCATGATTGAGATGCTTTATTTAAAATAAATACATAAACGTCATATCGTTGTTCTCAAGTTGTTCTCATGCCGGACCTCGATGTGGGTTTTACAGGGGTAGTGTTCCATTATCGCGACGCCTCCAGCCGCTACGCCTTCACCTTCGAGCTGGCCAAAGAGGCCTGTGAGGAGATCGGAGCTGAAATCGCCACGCCGGAGCAGCTCCTGGCCGCCTACCACAGCGGATACGAGCAGTGTGATGCAGGCTGGCTCTCGGACGGCTCAGTGAGGTGAGGACCCCAGGGAAACTGGTTTATTGTTAAATTGGAGAAACGAGTGATATCCTGTGAAAATCCTCCATTTCAGGTTCCATATGTTTTGAAATGGATCATCAAGTCTCGTCTGATCCTGACCCAAAACATTTCAGCCCCTCAGACGAGAGCTCAGACAAGTGATGGTGTGAGTGCTGCTGTTACAGAGGAAGTACTTGGCGTCTCACTGTCATTTCCTTCTGCAGATATCCCATTCAGATGCCGAGAGAGGGCTGTTTTGGGGACATGGATGGACTTCCAGGAGTGAGGAACTATGGACTGGTCGAGCCTGATGAGCTGTATGACACCTACTGCTATGTGGAGAACATCGAGGGTGAGAAAAAACTCAAATTCATTTTACATCCTGTGAATTATGTTTTGTAGTTTTGTTCGTTTCCTGTCTGTCGGAATGAGATGAGATGTTCAGATGCAATAATATCAGTTCATATTTACATTTTTTTAAATGCTGCTAAAAAAAAGCTTTTGACTTCGTTCCCAACGCCAGTGGAGGAGTTTGTCTTTCTGTTTTTTAAAGTAGGTTCACCTCCTCGATGCCTTCACCACAGATCAGAGCTGTTCAAACCGGTTTCCACTGCAGAGTCATTTAACCCACGACTGAATACAGATTGAGTCCATTTGCAGACAAAAGTCAGATGTTAGGGGATTTTTTTGAGCACAGATATGAATCTTGAAGATCATTAAAACCTACAACGTGTATCCTCATGCACAGGTGACGTGATCCATGGCTCCGCCCCCCAGCGTTTCACCTTCTGGGAGGCCAAGGCCTTCTGTCTGAGTCTCGGGGCGGAGCTGGCCACCACAGCTCAGCTATATGCAGCCTGGAATGATGGACTGAACCACTGCAGTCCAGGTTGGCTGGCAGACGGCAGCGTGCGCTACCCCATCGTCACCCCTAGAGAGCGCTGTGGAGGCGGTGAACCTGGGGTCAGAACCGTTTATCGCTACAGCAACCAGACAGGCTTCCCCGAGGCTCACACACGACATGATGTCTACTGCTTCAGAAGTAAGAGAGCGAGCTGTCCTGGAACAGTCGACTTCTTCGTATCTATGATACTTGATTTCACTGGAAACATTGAGCTGAACAGTTGCGTTGACTATATTTCCCAGATTCTGCCGCTCAACACTAAAAGTAACCTTTCTGTTCTTTATTCCAGGGGACACGGGCCCTTATACTGAATCTACTCAGGATTTTCTTGCTACCGAGCCAGAGGACCTTGTTTTCTTAGCTAACCGTGGTCAGGAGACAGTGACTCTTGAGGTGACAGCAGAGGTGAACGAAGACATGCACCATGCCCACACGCTCAGTCCTGTAAAACAGGTCCCTGTGGAGGCTCAGTCCCAAACCCTGTGTTACGAGAAGAAGCCACTGCTCACAGTCGACCTCCATCCGTCCGTCACTCCTCAGCCCGAGCATCAACAGCACGCTCCCACCAAAGATACCTGGGAGCCCGTCGAAAAGGCCAAATACCCAGAGTCCCATCAACCAGCACCGGACCAAACCCCACAGACTGATCATGAAGAGTCTCATTCTCCTTCAAATGCTGTCGACATAATAACAACTGGTGACGACTCCACTTTAGCCACAGCTGAGGGGACGATGTCAGTGAGCAGAGAGCCCTCGGAGACTTCAGAGATTAACCAAGAGAATCAAACCCTGGATACACGAAGTGTTACTGCAACATCTGGAGATGTTGCAAAGGAGCTGCTCAACAATTCAACAGTCCTGCACCAGCAGAGTGAGCCTCCAATGTATCAAGAGGACCACACTCCGTCTGTCCACTTGGAACGTATCGCTGAGACTGAGCTGGTCCACTCGAGCACCTCTCCGCAAGAGACTGGCCCCGGTGACGCTGAGGAGGAATCAGCAGTGACTACTTCACGCTACGCTGAGGAAACAGAAGTTCACTCCACTGCACCTGTGACCCAGGGTGGAGACGAGAGCGCTCCTCTGGAGGAGGAGACGCAAGACCCAGTAACTCAGAGTGTGATTGGCATGGACACCTCCGCCATTTCTGAACCGGTGCCTACGACTGATTCAGGTAAGCGAACATTGAAGTGAGGATGTTACACAGAACTTTCATCGTGTTGTGGTTCCAGTGTCTGGGATATTTTTCAGGTCTTATTGCTCGAGATGCTGTGAGGGTCAACTTTACTAAAGCAGAGACACGAGCAATGACAGTAACTGTTTGGAAGAGTCGGCAGACATCTTAGGAAGACATCTTAGGAAGACATCTTAGGAAGACTAAGACTTTATAAATGTTAATCGTCCCATTTAAACGTTTTTTCTTCTCTTTATTTAAGAGCGTGGTCAGTTTCAGAGTGGTTCTTGATTTCATGTTCAGATTTCCTCATGAAGCCCCGTGCTCCCACTCAAATAGCCCCTTCTTCGATTAACTCTGCTTGCACTCAGATCTCCTGCTCTCCAGCTTCAGCTCTGCTCCTCACGCTGCTTCTCTGCGTTCGTCAAACGCTTGAATTCCTACAGTGAATCGAAGAATAGAAAAATGACGAAGAGGACGATAAAAAAAAAACACTGTTATTCTCGCTCTCAAACGAAAACGCTTCAGAAAAGAACAAATAAATTCAGGTTCTGTTTTCCTGACAGGTTATAATCCTCCTGAAGATCACTCAGGTGTGATGATGGAGTCGTCCATCCCAGTCGACCGTGGTGACGTGGAATCCTCTTCAGAGGAGGCAGATCCGGTGGACCAGAGTGGACACGTCCATCCCACTGAAATCCCAACAGCAGACGTCATCACAGACTCAGACGACTCCACCGATGCTCCTGCTCGAAACCACGACCCCATCACTCCGTTCACGTCCGTAACCCTCTCTCCCCCGTCGGTGGAGGTTGAATCCAGCTCCCCAGAGATTATCACCCTCATGCCTGAGAGCAACGCTTCGTCTGGGGTGGAACCTCTGGAGGACATCCAGGAACATATTCAACTGCAGAAAATACAAGAGAGCCAAGAAGCGTTTCTCAGCACATTGCAAAGCGTCACAGACAGTGACCCGGAGGGGAGGGACGGACACGAGACGGAGGGATCAGGTGAATCATCGGGACAAAGCCCGGAGATGAAACCACAACATCTGGTGACAAACCCGACCGTAGCAACAGACCACGCCTCTGAGGGAACAGATGGCGAGGTCGGAACCGAGGCACCTCCTCGTCCAGATGTTAAAATCACACTGATCCCTCATCCAACCCTGACGCCCGGCTGGGAACCAGAGGCCTCCTCCTCCTCCTCCACAGCGCAGGAGTCTCGCTCTGACAGAGAATACAGCGCTGAGGACACCGATGAGGTCACAACAGAGGTCACAACAGAGGTCAACACCGGCAGCGTCAGCGGTGAGTTTAAGTGATCAAACAGAAAAAGCTTTTTGCTGAACAAACCTAAACTAGAAGAACACTCAGATCCTTATGAACACATTTAAGTTCACTACAGATTTTTAATTTGGATCTGCACCAAATCACACACACAAATTCATCGTATCTTATGATGTTAACGAAAGTGAAGACGAATCCAGGACCTGATCTGGATCCAGTTTACTGAGTCCTTCCTTAAGTTCATATCTGACCCCTCCAGCAAATGGAATAGAATCCATCGAACGAACAACAAAAACTCATTTCACTTCATTTCAAACCTGCTTTTCATGTTTTCCCGGCTCATCGACACAAAGTCTCCTTGAACCATGTTAAGAGAATATGAGCTTTACACGTTCACACTGACGGGTTTGAGTTTTCATCATCTAAAAAGTTCAGTTGTGTGTTTTTGGAAATAACCTGTGAACGTTTTATGATCTGTCTCAGCAGAAGGTGGATCTGAGGCAGGTGAGACCGGCACAGGAGAAATATTCACGTGGCGTCCAGGTGAGGACGAAGAGAACTCGACTCTCACCACAGACGCTCATGATGTGAACGCTGCCGCCACCATGAACCCAGAGAATCACCAAGAGGAGGAACAGGAAGCCGTGGGTGCCGGACTTCCTGCTGTGAGACCAGCAGCTGCTTCAGGTGCCTGAAGTAAAAAGGAATTTACTGTGTGCTGCAGTTAACACGGACTCAGCACAACACAGAGATTAGCTTCTCACTTTGAATAAATACTCAGAGAACAATTCAACTCAGATCACAGCTGGAATCTCCTCTGTTACATAAGCAGGGTTTCAATATCCACATTTCAGAAAACACAAGCATTTCTATTTAAATCCAAAAAGGTTTGTTAAAATATAAAATCACTGTCGGGATGATTGAAACTAAATTGTGCAAAATAAAGAAGATTATTATATTTATCAAAATAAATGATCGGACAAAAATCCTGATTCAGGTGAATTAGAGTAAAATCTGTAACAGTTAATTAATAATTTTATGTTTCGTGTTTACATGTAAAAGCAAAAACTAAAGTGGGAAAGAAATAGAATTTCGATCCCTGTAGAGCAGCCTGCAGTCCTTCACCTGATGTGACAGCGCCATCTGCTGGTGTTTGATTTGAGTTCAAGAAGTTTAATTTCCAGAATGTTTTTGATTGTCTTGATGAACAGAGGAACGTTGATTGTTTTGGGCCGTTCAGGATTTATGGATTAAATCAATAAAAGTTCTGACACAGTGAAGCTTTAGTTTTGAAAGGATTATTTCATTATTCAGAAATGTGCTCACACATTAGTGAGTTTGAGAATCACGTGATTTTTGTTTGTTTGAGCAAAAAAGAATGTGTTATAAAAAAGATATAAAAGCCACATCAGTTCCTGGTTCATCTACTTTTATTTTATTGACATATGTACAGTGGCAGTGGTCACGTTTAAAGATGCTGAATAAATCAAGTTCTTAAAATAATAATAATAATTTAGTAGGACTAACGAATCACGTGAGGTTGCAGTGTGAGACGCTGATGGTTCCTGACAAATGACACGACTTAAATAATGAAGTGTTATCGGCTCTATCAGATGATTTCTCTACAATCATTGTGATATTTAATTAGAATCCTCATCCTCTTCTCCTGCAGACTGCCTGGAGAAGCCTTGTTTGAATGGAGGCACTTGTGTCGACGGTGAAACGAGAAAGTGCTTTTGTCTGCCGGCTTACGGAGGAGATTTGTGCCAGACAGGTGCCGTATCAACTGCCTGATGCACGGACAGAGGAGACACACAGTCGTTTAAAAAAGACCTTCCCACTGATTCCTCTTGTCCTCCTCTGTGTCTCAGACCTGGAGGTGTGTGAGCCGGGCTGGGAGAAGTTCCAGGGCTTCTGTTACCATCACTTCACCAAGAGGCAGAGCTGGGAGGCGGCGGAGCAGCACTGTCGGATGTGCGGCGGACACCTGATTTCCCTCATGACCCCAGAGGAGCAAGACTACGTCAACGGTAAAGTGTGAAACCCCAGAAAAGAAAAAAAACAGCAGACCTGGAACCAAAATCATCCAGAGTCTGTGAGTCACATGCTCCAGCAACGAGTCGGACTCCCAACGCACAAGATGGCCGCGATCGTATCCGAGATATTTTGGCTTCATTTCTGGATCGTGGGAGGAAGTGGAGACGTGTCGTCCATCTTTATTTACAGTCGATGCCTCAGATGTCACCATGTGTGATCTTGAGCTACGATCCTCTATCATGGTCACGATCCACCATCCACGTTGTGGCCACAGATCCCGGATCAGTCATGAAGCAGACTGACATGATGCATATTAACTGTGAACTCACGCGGCGGCTGAGTTTCACGCTTATAAACTAATTAACACAATTTCACAATCAGCTAATTTGAACTTTTTCTAAACTGCATGTTCATCAGATCAGTCTCTGCCTCATCCTTTTTCTTTGCTCTTCACTTTCCTGCAGATTTAGTTCAGAGATGTCAGATTGTGGTTTCAACTCTCCAAACACATAAATGCACATTTCATTCACAGCGTCCATGTTTTTTCTGCCTTCGCAGTGGATGAAAACACAGACGGCTCAGGAACGACTCTCCGACGCTCCTTTGATCCGGACGTCCTGAGTATCGAGTTTGTTTTAACGACGCCTCTCAAATGTGTCCAGACAAGACACAACAGACACTTTTCATGTCTTCAATCCTCCTTTTTCTTTTGAAGACAGCGTCACGGTTTTGAAGCTGGTGTTTCGTCTGGCAACAAGGCGACAAGATCCTAATCTGACATTCCTCCGGTGGCAGTGGAGTTTTACTGTGCGGGCGGTTGCCATGGATCAGACCGACACTCAAACTGTTCCGCAAACAACAGCCGAGGCTTCGTTCTTACTGAATTCAAGGTTGTTAATGTCCATCATCTCATTCCAGATATGTCTGAATACAACCGGGGGTAGAAGCCTGAGACGTCTCTGCCCACTCCTTCGAATGGGAAAATAAATCAGGACAGAAATATGACAAACAAAAGAAACTGAAACAACAGGATGCTGAATATCACATGTGCTCTGATAGAAAGGCCGCTGGTTTATTTTCTTGCTCTGTTTTTCTTCTAATGTTTATTTGCAGACAAATACAGAGAATATCAGTGGATCGGACTAAATGACAGAACCATAGAGGGAGACTTCCGCTGGTCGGACGGGAACCCTCTGGTGAGTGTCTCTGTTTAAAGTTTGTCTTGACGGTCGACGGTGAATAAAAATGATATACACAGTTACTGATCGGCTGCAGTGAATCGCTGCCCATTAAGAAAAGAATCCTGTGTCAGCTCTATGAGAACTGGTACAGAGGCCAGCCAGACAGCTACTTCCTGTCCGGCGAGGACTGTGCGGTGATGGTGTGGCACGATGGCGGCCAGTGGAGCGACGTACCCTGCAACTACCACCTGTCCTACACCTGCAAGAAGGGTGTCTGTGAGTTCACCCGATGAAGCTGCACCTTTTCCAGAGCAGCTCTTGTGTTGAAATCACAGAACATGTCTCCATTTTGTTTCCACCCAACAGCCTCGTGTGGCGAGCCCCCGCAGGTTCCCTACGCCAAGGTGTTCGGGAAGAAGCGTCTGCGTTTCGAGACCAACACCAAGGTGCGGTACTACTGTGAAGAGGGTTTGGTTCAGAAACTGAATCCTGTAATCAAGTGCCTGCCCGGTGGCCAGTGGGAGGAGCCTCTGATCACCTGCACGCCACGTAAGTGCTTGAGTTGACAACGTTCAGAGCTGTGTCACAGTCGCTCAGTTAAAAACTCTGCACGCAGGCAGCAAAGATTCGCTCCTCTCGTTGTAAAGCTCTGAGATCATAAATGTGAACTTGTTGTCCCTCCAGCTCGCTCAGTGGAAGAAGACGTGGTCACGTCGCTGCCTCACCAGCCCGGAGAGGTCGTCACGGAGGTCACGGGTGCAGCCACGGAGAGAGCAGCGCCGCTGTTCTGGGACATTAAGTGGGATGTGTAGAAACATCCTTTCCTTTATTTCTTCTGTTGAATACGAAATCTTCTCCTCGTCCCGTTGTCTCACTCGTCTTGTGTCTCACGAGACGTTCCAGCCCAGTTTCTGCATCGAGTTAAAGTAATCTTTCATCTTAAAGAAACCTTGAGGAGAGATTTTAAGAATAATGTAGTTTAATGAGAATACGTTCGTAAATTAACAAGAAAAAAGTAATTAATATTATATAATTACATATAAGAGGAAAGTGGTAGTGGTAATTACTTTTTCTAGTTTTGTATCTACTTGTAAAAGAAGTGCTGTAATATATAGGTAATATATATATAGAGTATAATCAAATCTACAATGAACACAAACTATTTACGTGTACGAGTAATATCGTAGAAATGAATCAATTAAATGTAATTTTATAATCTCTTGTTGCTCTTGTTACCTGTTGGATTTAACTGCATAAAGGTGAATGAATTAATGATGATTAATGATCTCACGACTCTTAACTAACATGACTTCACTTTAACTCTGCGTCTGTGCTGGCGACACCTAGTGGCCGGAGTCATTATGTTTTCAGGTTGTCCATCCTTGAGATCAAGACATCTCAAGAACGAGTCGAGGGAATTTCTTCATATTTGGTACAAATGTCCACTTGGTCTCAGATTGGTCAGATTTTGTTTAAGTCACAGTGACTTTATGAGTCTGAAAAAATAATGTACGTAGGTTTCGTCAATAGTTCACACACACACACACACACACACACACACACACACACATAGTCCAGTTTTATTAGCAAATCAGTACACTGATATGTTGATATTTGAATTTATTGAATAAATTAAATGACATGTGATTAATTGACAGTTTGACCTCAGAGGAAGCAGCTTCCTGTCGTGTTCAATAAACAAACAAGCAGAAAACAAGCAGGTTTATTTTCATCACATGTTAAGAGAAGGATGATTAACATCTGTTCATTATTAATTATGAATTATTCACAGAAGCTGGTGTTTTCCAAAGTTAACCCACGACAACATTACGTCTGTTTTCACCAACCGACAATGATTATTGCTTCTGACTGAATCACACGTGGTCGTTTAACCTGGGTTTGACTTGTAGCAAGTGTGAATCATGACGTCACTGACTGGTTAGTGAGCGGCTGTTTAACGTTTGGTTCAGCGCCATCTTGGTGCGGACACAATTACTTCATTATATGGTTAATGAGATTTCTTAAAAAATGTAAATATAACCATATACGCCTGACGTCAGTAATCGTCTGTTGCGTCAGATGTGAGATTTCTTGCTTTGGTGCTCGTGGGTCATACGAAGACATTTTTAAGTCAGTTACTAGTCGACGAGAAGTGAAGTGGCCTGATGCCAACAACCTGTTGTGGTAACGCAAAATGACGCAGAAAAACTGATCTCTATAGGCTCATTCATGCTCAATGTTAGATACATATACGGAAACATAGCGTTCTGTCCGTACTCTGCATTCATTCTGTCCTTATTGGTGGTACGAGACAAAATGTAGCAGTACCACTGGAGATCATGGGGGGGCAGTGTAGTAAGAGAATCATAGCCTACCTAACAGACGCATGGACGGATGATGACAGTCACATTGTTTGAAAGGGACGTATCTCTTTTGGTACGTAAAGGAAGCATGAACGAGTCTTATTCAAACCGTTTGCTGCTGCTGTTCCTGGAAATAACAGCGTGAAATCAATTTGCGCTTGTTGACTGGGAGACTTCATGATTTTACTTGAGGCTACCTATAGCAATAGGCTCCGTAAAGATGTGTCATCTTGTCACGGAATCCAAATGAGCGCACCCCTGCCCCGGGGATGCCTCCGCAGCGCTTGCGGGGTTTGCTGATGGGGAACCGTACGCTCCCGTCTCTCAGCCATCCGCCGTCGCACTGATCATAGTTTTGGAAGTGCCAGGTGGAGTAAAGCTGGCCGACCAACGCCAGCTCAGCCCCCTGATGTTCACATGCGTGTCCTGCCTGCTCAAAGGAGAAGGACCCCGATATGTAGAAGACAGAGCCTGTGAGACAAGGAGAGATCGATAAGGACATTTCAATCCAGCAGCTTGGAATCATTTGAACACAATCTAATGTTATAACTAAAAAACAACTGGAGGACTTTCCACGACACTTGGTGGACGGATGTTGTGTCGGTCAAAGATCCCATTAAACTTTAGAACTTTTAGCAGATGAAGAAACAACCTCCAACTCCTTTCTCACAGTTTTCTGCTTCCAGTGGATGTTTTCAGGGATGGAGCCAAGTATGTTCCCACTGATGACTTTGTTTTCAAATGTCTCACGAGCAGAAATGATTGTCCTCTGTCAACCTACTCTCAGTCCCACTGTCGCACATCTGCTGCTAAAGGTCATCCTGATGCTGGATGCTAGAAGTTTGGGTTTTTCTGGAAATTGTGAGTTACTGTTTTGGAATAAGTTTGATTTTGATCTGATTGTAGCCGACATGAATTTCAAGGTTGTGGTAAGGAACAGACTACACCTTTAAAATATTATGACTGATAATCAGAACCTCCATTTACAAAATAAAAGAGATTTTCACCTCTGGAGCCAAATTGTTGAGCTCTACAATTAAAAGCTGAAGCTCGTACAACATTGGGGCATAAATGTAAGGAGACGTCGCGCAGATGAGTCAAAGCAACTCACCAGACGTCTGAGAGGTGAAGCAGAAGGCGTCAAACCGATCATGATCTTTATCCTTTGGTCCATAGGTGCGAATCCCGGGGAGCAGCTCTCCTCCGCAGACAGGTCGAGGATTGATAATTGGGTATCGAACGGTTCCATCATGGAGCCAACCTGCGTTACACCAGTCCAGACCGTCCATCCAGGCTGCAGGAGGAGACATGCGGAGTTATTAGAGATGCAGACAAAATACAATATGATTGGTGGCTGGTGAACTCTTTGCGCGGCAGTACCTCTGTAGAGCTGGTTGTATGTGGCGAGTGAGCCGTCTTGCTCAGCACAAGCTTCCATGGCTTCATAGAAAGTGAATCTGTAGTGTCCGTTCTTGCTCTGATAGGGGAACACCACACCTACACATAGAAGCCATCGTGTCAGTCGTGTCATGTCAAAGACGGGAATCCCAAACACAAACCCTCTGCCCTGATGAAATCCTTGCCCCTGTATTTAAAGATGGATGCTCATCGGAGTCAGTATCTGTGCGGTAGTGGCCGGGGGAAGGAGCCATGGCATCGACGTTCCGTTGATACACATGGTCAAACAATCGTGAGGTCTCAAGTGTGACTTCTCACCCAATTTTATAACATCAACTAATTTAAAGCAAATTTACCAGAACAATGAACAAACGTCACTACAGTCACCTCGTCCATCTCTACACAGATTCTATTGTGGGAACGTCTCAAACATATTTTACACCAGTTGACAAACACACTCAACTCCCTCCAGACATTCCTTGACTCCCTGGTCTCGTTGCTCCAGTTACCTTCAATCGTCAACGTTATGACAACACTCTCATCCTCGAGGCCATTGACAAGCTCACAGCGATACGTGCCGCCATCGTCCAGCTCAAGACGGCTAAGCTGCAAGGAGGCGTCCATGGTGTGAGCCTTTCGAAGAGAGGCCCGCGGTCCAAGACGGCCGTACGGCTTGAAGGTGTGGGCGTTTGATATCATGATGATAAACTCCGGCCCCACGTGTCCCGGCTCCAGTTTTGTCCATTTCACTTTGTAAAGGCTGGGTTTCATTCTCAGAATACACGGCAAGGTGACATTCCCCCCCCTCCGGCCAGCGACCTCAGCGTACACGGGCGGTTCAAACAGGTACTTCAGCTTGTTGGGTGCTAGAGACAAACAGCAACCAGCAGGTGTCAGCGTTTAAACCGTGGGGTAACATCGTCAGATAACGCGTTTTATTTTACATACACTCCTGTTGTTGTTAGGGTTAGGTTAAATGTCTGATGTTTGACACAGTGGACGTAATCGCTCTGTTACATGGAAACAAAGTTATGAATGAAGTATTTTATCAGCAACTCATGTAAAAGTCGGAGTTACGTCTAATTCATAAAGAGGTTGATAGATGATCAGATTATTGGTTTCCATGTAAACAGTCTTTACCACCAGCTGTGTGTTAAAGTTGCTGCTGTTGAAATAACTCTTAACTCTTCAAATCATCATCTGACCAGGCTGCAGATTTTACAGCTCCACAAACATCTGGGTTTCTTTTGCTGTGAGACAGTGTGTGGACGCTACCTTCTCTGCTGGGGATGTTTCCAGCTGCAGACCAGGTGAAGCAGCTGGATGTTAACAGAAGAACCACGGCACAGTTCATTATGAAGGACGTCACTTTCCAAACTCCTACGATTGGTAAGAAAACACAAAAACACACAGTTCTTACTAAGTACTACTTCTTTTACATGTGCACACAGGAGCAATGTGAGGAGAAGAGCTGAAGCTGCAGCACAGGAAATCTGAGGGCAAGAAACAAAATATCTGAGTGCAAGTGCAGAGTTTGAACCCAAGCAGAGAAAATCTAAGCTCAAGCAGGAGCTGTTTTTGAGTGAAGGTGTTAAAAATCGAAACGTGAGATCAGTTCATCCTGTTCTGCAACTGAAAGAACACACTCTTTAATAAAGAGGAGGAAACACAACCCTGTTTTTCAGGAATAGGAAGAAAACATCGACAGTTCAAACCTGTGAAGGTGCGAAGATGCGGTTGACCACTCGTCCTCCTGCGTTGTCCCGCATGACGACAATGTCTTCTTGGTGTCCAATCATAATATTCAGAGATGATTCATAACTGCAGAGAGCAGAGTTCACTGTTTGACCCCCTCTGTCCGAGTCGAGACCGTTTAGTCACACGTTCATCTCTCTCTCTCTCTCTCTCTCTCCCTCCCTCCCTCCTTGTGCCTCTCCCTCTCTCTCTCTCTCTCTCAAAACAAAGTGTAAACAGGATTGTTCTTCTCTCTGCTCTAGATGTTAACGAAGGTCCTTCATGATTCTGTTTGTCAGAAGTGAGACAAGATGAAGTTTACAAATTCATTTGCAAATGTGCCCTGATCGACTTTGGCCGAGGATAATGGAGCGATCACCATCTGTTCTCCAGTGGTTTGAATGATAACCTACATTTTTAACACCAGTCGCACCTGAATCCAACTGATGCCATCGATCTGTGACCGAGAACCAAACCGGAGACACAAACTACAGCAACTTCAACAACACTCAGCTGGTTTTTGATGAGGTCAGCGAAGGGATGCTCAGTTTCCTCTGGTGCAGCTGCAGCACAATTTTAAAATGACAGTAACAAGAGAAACACTTTGGTAAAATAATTCTCCAGTGCTAAATAATTGGAGTATTGATAAGGCCCATACATATTTTAGATTCTCCAGATTTAATGAACAAAAAAAGTCCGATTTGCATGTCGGCTGCTGCATTAGCTCCTGCTGTCAAACAGCCTATTGTAGCACGCAGTAATAAGTGATCACTGGACCTGGACAACAAGCCTGTCTGTGTGACTAACCTCTCTCTGCTGCCAAACAGGACTATTGTGTGCAGTCAGCCATCTTTGTCCCTGCCCACACGGCTCTGGGGGGGGCGCCGGGAGAGGAAGCTCTGTCGGCTCTACTTCCCTCATTGCCGCCGCGGCCCCTGGGGACAAGGGCCACATTGTGCGAGTCGTGGTGTCCACGCAGTGACAGCAGGCGGCGGTCACACAAACATGGTCCAATGTGGAAAAAAGGTGAAATAATGGGATTCTTCTGTTTTTGCTTGTGTAGCCTCTCTATTGTGCTCGGTCATCAATGAGTCTTTCTTGTCCTCCAATTAGTATTCAGCCAACTGTCTCCACATCTGTCTATCTATCTATCTATCTATCTATCTATCTATCTATTTATCTATCTATCTATCTATCTATCTATCTATCTATCTATCTATCTATCTATCTATCTATCTATCTATCTATCTATCTATCTATCTGTCTGTCTATCTATCTATCTATCTATCTATCTATCTATCTATCTATCTATCTGTCTATCTATCTATCTATCTATCTATTTATCCATCTATCTGTCTATCTATCTATCTATCTATCTATCTATCTATCTATTTATCCATCTATCTGTCTATCTATCTATCTATCTATCTATCTATCTATCTATCTATCTATCTATCTATCTATCTATCTATCTATCTATCTATCTATCTATCAATCTATCTATTTATCCATCTATCTGTCTATCTATCTATCTATCTATCTATCTATCTATCTATCTATTTATCCATCTATCTGTCTATCTATCTATCTATCTGTCTATCTATCTATCTATCAGTCTGTCTATCTATCTGTCCGTCCGTCCGTCCACAAACATGTATGTATTGTCTGTCATGTTATGAACTGCTGATGTCTCCATGGATTCCTGTGAAATCACATGATTATATTTTACTCAGTTCACCAACATGAAATCTCTTCTCTGCTCTTTTCCTTCTTTCTTCTGGTTCTTGGTGAACGAGGAGCACAAACATTGCCCTCTGCTGTGCATACTATGTACTACACTACTGTACACACACACACACACACACACACAATGCTGGCTACAGTCAGAGGTCAAACACATTGTTATATGTGTTATTTTCTGAAAGGAAGAAAAGTTTTACTTTAGTTTGACGACTTTTTTGAACTTCCAACAGAGAAACATGAAATAAAACCACAATACAAGAAGTTTGAAGGTTTTTTTTGAGTTTGAAATAAAAACTGAAATAACGTAAAGTTTTTCTTGACAGAACCGAGGATCAGTTCTGGACGTCCTCTTGTCTCTCAGTCTCCACATTGGACTGGTTCTGTCTCTGCAGCTGACGTCTCACAGGTAAACACTGCTCTCCCTGCAGCAAAGCCTCCCCCACACTTCATCTCCTGGTGATTGATAGATCTGCTCTCGATGCACTGCGAGTTCTTAAAGTAACAAAGTGTTGATTCTGCTCATTGGCCGAAGTGTGAGAAGAGTTTTCAACACTGTTCAATTGCGATATTATTTTTTATTTTTACACAAATTTCCCAGAGAATTCAGGGGACTGGTATTTGAGTGTCTGTGATTTGGTGTAGATTCAAATAAAAACCTGGTGGTTCCAGATCGATGTGGTTGTTGCTGTAGCGAGGATCAGGACGATCCAGGTATTCTTGTATCACTTCCTTTAACATTGTGTGATACGTCCTTTGCAAGAGTTACACAAACACGGTGGGAGGGACCCGGGCCAAGAAAGAACTCATTATATTTTGGCACAGAACTGAACAAAGGCAGTTGAAGCATTTTCTCTGATTTGCTCGATGGAGTCGTCCATGAATCTTGATTCTTCTGTGGAGATTGTGATTTCATGATCTGCATTGTTTGGGCCTCGGCGGAGGTCCGTCCTGTACTGAGGGAAACTTTCAAACTGTTTCACTTTGAAAAAACAACAGAAGTTGATGCGTTGAATGACTGAACGTCTCTCGAGCAACAGACGAGCGACGCTGACAGCCGAGCAGGTCGGGCGTGTCTGCAGCACCGGGGCAGTATCGGTTTGTGGGACGCATCCTTGCGTGACTGTGTTGACTTAAGCAGTGACAAGTGATGGGGTCACGAGGGCAGCCTCACAGGTAAAAGTAAGAAAGAATGTGCCCCCCCTCCGGTGAAGACATTTCTAACATTCTCCCAGAAGCCCTCCTGTTTGAGCACAGTGACAGATTTGCCCTGGTCGTCGTTTTGAAAAGTGAATGTTCCTGACATGGCTCAGACAGCGGGGGCCTCTCTGACCGAGCGTTACCTGTAACCTCCTGCTCTTCATGCAGGCAGCTGCGGGTACCTTTGGATAACATACCGGGATTTGACCTTTGACCCTTAGTTGTGCAGCAAACCACGAAGGTCTTTATAGAAAAAGAAAAGAAAGTGAAAAGTGTTTTTAATTCCTTTTCTACACCAGTGGAGCAGATTCATGTGATTGTGTTTGGTGATGGCAGCAGAGCTCGTTGGTTACCTCCCTTTTCTCTCCTTTGTGAGGCTTGACTGGCAGCCTCTACCACTATGAATGCTGGGTAGGTTACATTTTGCCCACATGGGGGCACCAGAAACAAGCTGTAAACACAACACTATTAACTATCAGCTTTAGAGTTGAGAGGGTAATGTTTTTACATTACATGCACTAAACAGTGTAATGAAGCTGATATCTACCAACATGGAGGAGGAGGGTTTATGACCTATACTGCAGCCAGACACCAGGGGGCGATCGAGACGCTTTGGCTTCACTTGTGGGAGCAGTCATGTGGTCCATCTTTATTTTTATTTAGTTCAGGGAGCGCACTTAAGAATTGTATCTGACAGATGAACGTCCTCGTGGTTCAAGCATTATATCGTCGGAGGTGAAGACTGCAGCTGCTTCTTGTTCTACTTCTTCTTCTTCTATGGTTTAATGTGTCTCTACTTCCTGTGCTTGGTCCAAACTGTCCAACAGAACCATGGTTCAGTTTGATCCAGACCCAGAACTCCTCTTCTGGTCCGAGGAACCGTTCACAGCTGATGTTCTCTGGTGTTCCCTCTCGTATTTGATGAATGTGTGTTTGATGCACGTCTGTGCACGGCCCTGGGTGGAAGTGATGGTATCTTGCTCGTGGTTGTTTGTCTCGTGATGTGTCACATGACAGTTTCACATTGTGACATTTTGTTTATCTGACATGTCATTGTCTCCATCACTGATGCATCTCGGTGACATCTCATTTCATTGAGCTGATAATCAGCTGATCAATGTGAGGTATTGATTTTTAATGTCATGCAGGCTCTTCACTGATTGGCTGTCAGGTGTTAAAGAAAACTTCATTTTAAATTTGACTTTACTTTTCACTCAAACGTTTGCTGATGTAAAGTCATTGAGTTGTTACTGTCGGGGTTGAGATTCTTCAACCAATCACGTCCCAGTCGATTGCGACACGCGGACGCTCTGTGATCATCACTCAGGTAGATATTGATCAGAACAGGAGGAAGATAAGTTAACATTCCCATACCTGTCCTCTGTGTTCAGCCTGGAGCTGCTCTGGTGTGTGTGTGTGTGTGTGTGTACTTATATACATATACAACACATAACTTCACTCAGGTTTAAGGTTCCTCAGTGAAATGGAGTATTCAAACGTTTTTTATAGTTTTTTATGATGTATTTAATGTTGATCTGTTTTGTTTTATTGCCTCGTTGAGTGTGATCTCGCTTTTCTACAAGTTGCCAACTCTTTTGAGAGGCACTGTAGTAGTAAACTCTTTACTACTATTATTATTATTATTTTTATGAGTGTGTGACATTTGGTGCAGCTTGAATCCACAGGGACAGTGGACTGAGTTCTTTATCAAACCAGACCACAGTGTGAAAAACATACTGAAGAAACTGAAGGTTTTACTTTTGATCCCACAGTAAAATATGTGAAATGAAATGAGCCCATCAGCAGATACTTTTATTCTCTCTGTACTTTGACGTGATGGATGAATGTTGCTGCAGACGTAGTGACCGTGCAGTGACCGTGCAGGACCCACGCTGCAGTATAATAGCTCCTCTGTGCAGAGGCAGGTTAAGTGTGAAGTACCTGTGCGACTTCCTAACGTATGTTATCTCAGTGTTACATAACAGGCAGGTTTGGTCTTGTGTTTATCTCGTCTCATCTGGTGCCGGCCTCCTGTCGCCTCCATGAAGTTACTATTGGTGCCCCCCACCCCTCCTCCCCCTCCTCCGATTGGGAGATTGTGCTATCAGGAGACGGACAGCTGCACTGATGGAGCGACAAGAATCCAGAGTAAAGGAAGAAAATGTGTGGCACGCACATGTGAACCTCGCCGCGTGGAGTCAGGCGACACGAGCGACATGGTTTTACGTTCAGGCCACGTCACACTACTACATTTCGATTTGAACTCTGCTGCAGATACGCCTGGCGTCCACACTACTCTGGAGTTCCTCTGCTCTCGTGTGTGAACCTGGCTTGTTGATTTAGGTGTAACTGTAACTGTGAGATGAAGTGATGAGGGAAACAGACGAGACAGGACTTGCGCCCACAGTTGGTCCACATGGCCTGAGGATGAAGTGTTGGGTTCCTTAAAGGGACACACGCTCAAAACAAGACTTCACCTGGATCCACTGGTATATTCTTCACTTCAGACATATTCCTCTTTTACACCTGAAGCATTGAGTATACGCAGGAGTTTTAACGTAGCTTCAGATGCTAAGAAAAGACTATTTGCTCATTTCCCATTGTCAATAGAGGAGTCAACTGTTCTGTTATTATTCCCCCATGAGCCATGTTCGACGTCACAAACGTTCCAGAAAATCTACCTCACCTCGCTGCGTTTTGCCAGATACATTGTTCGTTATTGCCAAAATGTAAAAAAAGAGTACGTACACAACGTTCATGGCTATTTACACGCGTGGAAGTTCAATGTGCATCGCCTGCCAGAATACAGAAGAGGAAGAAAGAGTGCATTTATCAGGGAGTCATGTTTCCATCGCTGCCAATCAGAGCCGGAGCTGAGTGAATGATGATTGACTCAACTTCCGCTGCAGAAAAAATCCAGAGGTTTGTGGAACTTTCACTGGTGGAAAAAGGGTCTTCAGTCTGGACGGGGAGCCCAGGACAGACAGGACGCAGACAGAGGTCTGTCCTGGTGTCTGTTTGACGCCTGTGGTCCTGACGGGTGAGAACTCAAATTCCTCAAAATCAAAACAACATTCCTGCCAGTTGGTTCACCTCTGAGAGGAGAAGGATGGAGGACACTGATGCAGGTGTGTCTCTTATCCAACGTTAGAGGAGGAGGGGGAGGAAGACTCCGTGAGCCTGACCCCGGCCCTGCCGTCTGTACTGAAGCCATTAATCCTCTAATGTCTCAGTGTCAGTGAATCAGTGTCTATACTGTTGCCACAAATAAACCAGTGTTTGTTAAACAGTGGCTGTGGCTCAGGATGTAGAGCGGGTCGTCCACTAGCCAGAGAATCAGTGATGCGATCCCCGGCTCTCCCTGTCCACAAGCTACAGTTTCTTTGGGGCTCGATGCTGAACCATGAGTAAGTACAGTCTTTAAATGAATCCGTCGTGTGCTCTGACCTATAGTTTCTCAGCAGTGCAGTTCACCTGTTAATCCAAAGTTCAGTGAAGCTGCAGAATCACTTGTTTTTAGCGTCGTTGTGATCGACATCATCACTTTGGTTGTTGAGTCCCAGAAGACTCTTAAATCAATTCTGCTCTTCACTGGATCCTGAAGCGTGAAGCAAATAAACTGAACTGTTCTCGGGAGGTCGAGCGGGTCGTCCTCTAACCACAGGGTTGATCCCCGTCTCCACCATCCCGCATGACCAAGTGTCCTTAAACCCCAAAGTGCCTCTGATAGAGAAAGTGCTGCACTTGAATGGTCATCAAGACACACAGACACACAGAGAGACACACAGAGAGACACACAGACACACAGAGAGACACACAGACAGATTCACAGACAGACACACAGACAGATTCACAGACAGACAGACAGACAGATTCACATACTAATTTCTGGAATTAGCAGAAATTTCACTCACAAGCTGATTCCGAGGAATTTAAAAAGCACAGTAAATAAAGGGGTGGAGCTCAAAGTGACTCTGCCTCATTTGTGGAGGAGGCGGGTCTGGTGGGTGTGGCCCAAAAGAACAAAAACACACGTGTAAGACAGTTCAGTGTCTGTGAGCCTCCTCTTCTAACCCCCCTCCACACACACACACACACACACACACACAGACACACACCAGCCTCCTGTCTCTGCGCTCAGGACGTCCCTGGTCTGTGTGTGATAGAGTGTGTCCAACTTTCTGTGCTGGATCTGTGATCCCTATTCATCCTCATCAAACCTCCCCTCCTCGCCTCACCGGTGAAGACAACATGACAGACGCAGCAACCAACATGCGGCTGAAGCTGCCGATCACCTGCTTCATCCTGGAGATCATCCTCATCATCCTCTTTGGGACGCTGGTGCAGTACGACTACGAGACGGACGCAGCAGAGTGGCACAACAAGACCGGTCATTCTGACTACGAGAACGACTTCTACTACCGCTACGCAAGTGAGTGTCCTGTGGATGTGTGGAGACTCAGGGTCAGAGGTCACAGTGACGACCGAGGGGCTGAAATGATTTCACTGACGTTTGAACCTGAATCTGACAAAAACACAATCTAGCAAAGTTTCTCAAGATGCAACATTGAATGAGTGACTTTAATACAAAGAACAGAATATTCTGTAAAACATTGTGACGGGAGGAAGCAGAGTTTTACAGTTTCTTAAATCAGGGAGCAACAAAATGAATCCTGGTCTGTGTTCACGAAGCTCAATCCTTCCTTTTATTTTCAGCCTCGAAGAATAATCTCCTTCCTCTGCAGTTTAGTGGTTAATTAATGATCCTGATCACACTCCCTCAGTGGTTTTCACTGTAATTACATCACGTTTCTTCTTTAACTTTGCCGAAACATTTGTGTTGTTGTCAAAGTGTTTCCACCAACAGCTCCACTGAGGAATGATGTATTCAGTGGAAAAGCTGTTTGATGAGCTGCAGCTTCTCTCTAATTGGATGGGTCCTATTCTTTGTGAGCGAACAGTTGATAAAGACGTCTTCCGGTTCGCTGCCGTCACATAGAAGCCGATCCATTGATTGTTCATTCCCTGGACTGATTGTGTAAATATAAAAAAAAAGAATCCTTCACTGAGAGGTGGAAACACAGGCCACTAATTACAGCCTGTAAAATGCTCATTACTGCTTCTGTAACACATTACTGACAAAAAGCTGTTTTAGAATGAACTAATCATAACTGATCTATCAATCATCCAAACTTATATATAAACCAAACACGTGAACAGTAATGAAGACAATTCATTTTTCCTTTCTATAATCTTCAGTTTATTGTAGAGGGCTCATTCTGAAGTGTCGGAGCATCAACACAGGACAACGAACAGACGCTGAACTCAACAACAAACTTCTGAATTCCGACGTACCGACAGTCGTACAAGATATAAACACAGAGCTCTCGTAGTTTGTTCGTCCTAAACCGACAAAAGCAAAAAAAACATCTTGAAGTAAATAATTAATCTGCGGATTCACAGAGAGAAACAGCTGAAACAAATGCACTTTCACATTTGTCTGTCGCTCTCTTCCATTTCCGTTTGCAGGTGTAAATAGACATTTAATTGAAACGACGACTTTACTTTCTGTGTAATTTATTCACAGCTCCACCTTAAATAAATAACCACCTTAATGGACATGCCTGAAGGCTGGGGGGTGGGGCCTCTTAATTAAGGCGCTGTCAGATGATTATCTGTTGCTTCTGGGACGTTGATGTCGTTTCCCTCAGGCTGAACCAGGTGTAGGATTCAAAAGTGTCTCGCATGTTGAGTACTCAAGTATTTGGTTTAACTGTACAACACATGAAATCTTTAAGTAATGTGATAATGTGTGTATTTTTAATAAAATAAAATAAAACCCCCTTTATGACACTACATTTAAATCCACTAGATCCTGATTTTTACTTGGATCTGCATCGTCGAATCGTATTGATTGATGAATATTTGTCTAGGAAATCTGTAAAAATGTAAAAATTGCTAAAGCTCACAATTATAAAGAAAGTGATTTAAAAAAAAAAAACACAGCTCCCAATCATCAGGATCCACTGTGGACAATTTAAATAGTTCTGTCTCAGCTCGTGTCCCATCCTCCCGCTAAGTTTCGTGGGAATCCATTTGGCCTCTGGGTGGTTTTTGGGATTCTGTGCAGGATGTGACCTGTTACTCTCACAAGTGGGACGTCTCAGCAGAGCTCTTAACTTCACCAGGGCTTCAGTTCAATCAAGCTGCATCCAATTTAAAAAAGACTAAAGTCTTCTGAGCAAACCGGATCGTATGAATGAATCATTTTCAGGAAATCAGAGAAACTGTCAAAACAAAACAACACCTTTCTCACAATGGTGAAGATTTATTTGGTTGCAGCCGAGTCGGAAGTGTTCGGGATGAGACTTAGCTCCCGCGAGTCCAAGGTCATGGTTCTCTGCAGTAAAAGCATAGGTCGATCTCTCCGGGGTAGTTGGTTAGTATCTCTGGATCGTGTTCAGGAGTGCAGTAAAGATGAAGGGCTAGATGAGCAGGTGGGTGCGGCCTCAGCATTAATGCGGGCGTCGTGCCGCATCACTGGTGAAGACGGAGCAGAGCTGCAAGGCAAATTTACCAGTCGAGCTACATTCCAACCGTCACTTATGGTCAGGAGCTCTGGGCAGTGATCAAAAGAACAAGGGCAGGAAAACACGCAGCTGAAATGAGTTTTCCCCGTTGGGTGTTCGGGCTGAATGAGGAGGTCAGACACCCAAAGGGAGCTTGGTTAGTTCAGGGTGGAGACTCCACATATCCCATCTGGCCCGGGAACATCCCCCAGCAAGAGCTGGAAAGAGGTGCTAGGGAGAGGGACGTCTGGGACACCGTACTTGGACAGATACCTGTTCGACCCAAGTCTGGATAAGCAGAAGACAATGGATGGTTGGAGAAAACTCACAAGTCACAATTTCTTCTTTCTGGGCCGATATCCCATCTTTCCATTCATCTTCGGTTCTGTAGTTTTTGCATTATCGCGCTGACAAAGGAACAAAATGAAAACATGGCCTCCTTGGTGAAGGTATCTATCTACACCAGCTCCTCCCAGACATTTCAAAGCAAAGCTGTTGTGCAACCTCCTTCACCGTCAGACCTCAAGTTACAGAACAACTTTAAACCTCAAGAGAAAAAAACAAGAGCAGGGATGAAAAGGTCCATTAGATTTAATGGCTTCAGATAATCTTTAACCCGACACCTTCTCCGTCATGGGACGGAAACACAAGATCACCGTCATGTTTCATTGCAGTGTGTACACAACCTACATGCTCCGTCTTCACTGCACGCCTGGACAAGTCTGTACCACAAACAGACGGGCCGACACTGCGGGACATCTATAGGACAGGGACAGACATCATGCGCATCTTAATCTAAACCCACGCTGTGCTGCAGGTCGTAAAGTCAATGCATTGTCTGCTCAACATACTTGTGTGAGATAAGGGGGGGAACACAACTGATAGCAATCTGGTGATAAAAGAGGCTTCTGTCCTCAGGCCAGAAAAACTGATTTTAAAGTACGTTTAGTTTTTGATAAGTGGGTATTATCACATTCATTTCACATTCTGAACGAGTTTGAAGTACTTCAAAAAAACAATTAATACAGATCTCAGTTCAGATTTTACAGTTTTATGTCGTGATGATTTAAAGCTCCAGTGAAAGGATCTATTGGCAGAAATTTAATGTAGAATAATCCTCATGATGTTTTCACTAGTTCGTTTCATCTAAATTGGACGAATTGTAGTTTTCTTTACCCCAGAAAAGACCCTTTATATTTAAATACTTTATATTGAAATACTTTATATTTAAATACTTTATATTGAAATACTTTACATTTAAATACTTTATATTTACATGGAGGGGACCCTCTCTACGGAGGCCACCATGTTTTTCACATCAGTCCAGACTGAACAAACTAAAACCTTCTGAGTTTTTATGAAAACTGAAGCTGCCACTTCTTCTTCTTCATGTTTGGAAGGAGAGGGGGAGGGGAGGGGGGTTCAGCTGCAACATGACACTTCACCACTAGATGTCACTAAATTCTACACACTGCACCTTTAAAAGAACAACTTCAGACATCACCATGAAACCTCAGGTGAAGTCCAATGAGACGACTTGCTTTGTCCGCATGGTGTCCTCCTGGATGTCCCTGCATGTATCTGGGCCAAACGGCCAACGGGGACGCTGGCAACTCCTCCTGGTCTGACCGTGCCAGTTAACAGTCACCATGGCGACAGCAGCCACTGCGCAGGGCAGCGTTGTGTGAGACAGTTTGAGACAGAGAACGTGAGTTTGAAACCGAAACAAGACGAGAGAGTTCGCATGTAAAACAGACTTTGAACCATCTCACCCACAGCGGCAGCAGCCGGGCTCATATTTGGAGTTTCTGAGAATCAACGTCAGCGGGGGTGAAGTTTTCTTTTCCTCACAATCACATTGTTGAGGAGTTGCAGCTCGACCTGAGTCCCCTGTTTACCAAAGCTTATGTAACTGTGCTGATTCCCAGAGGGAGGCTGCTTTCAATGACAAAGACCTCAAGTTTCCCCGTCGCTGGCAGCGGCCGGCTCGAGGCTTTTGAGGAGCGGACATGAGGTTGAGCTGAGGTGACAGCGACACAGTTCGATTTAAATCACATCACTTCACGATTACACCTGGTGACCACTGGAGTTTACAGAGACCCTGCAATTAAGTCAGCGCTGCTGGTCGCGTTGTAGTTTGAAAACTCTGGGGTCGTGCTTTAGTCTGAGGGAACAAAAAAGGGTTTGTCTCTGAAGTGCAATGAATTGTGGGATACATTGGCCCCAGGAAAGGTCGACCCATCTGAGTTTTCGCTATCCAGGGATGGAAGGATGCATTTGAAGGGGCCTTCGACAGTGTGGTTCAGTCACATTGATCCTCAGTCTGTTAAACTTATAATCCATGAAATGAGTTCAGACATATTTAAAGGACTGAGAGAAGTCGCTGCAGCTCGACTGAATGAAGCGACTGTTGATTCTGAGCTCTGTGATCTTCTAGTTGGTCTGTCGATCGATTTGTTCTTCAGTGTTTGCTCATGTTTGCTTCTCTCATGTTCTCCTCCGTGCAGGTTTCCAGGATGTGCATGTGATGATCTTCATCGGCTTCGGCTTCCTCATGACCTTCTTGCAGAGATATGGCTTCAGCAGCGTGGGGTTCAACTTCCTGATTGCAGCCTTCGCCCTGCAGTGGGCGACGCTCATGCAGGGATTCTTCCACGGCATGCACGGAGGCAAGATCCACATCGGAGTGGAGAGGTATCTACAAACGTGTGAAGAAGAACGTCTTCCTGAATGTTGAGAGTTGAACTGTTTCCTACTGAAAAACAGAAAAACCACAATGTTCATGTCCCGTCCATGTGAACGCACACACAGAAACAGACACACAAACACACTCAACGTGTTTGTTCTCAGTAGGTCTGCCCTCACCCTGAGGCATGATGGGAAGTCCACACACATTTAAAACTTTTTCTCCTGTCACTCACTTTTAACTTGTCACAGAACAGAAGATTTAAATGAACGAGACAAAAACCAAAGACCGTGGTTTGATGAGAAAGTCTGGAACTTTAGTTTTGTTCTTATTCTCAAACTGGATCCTAGAAAAGAAAAAAGTACGATCACATGACAATTTAAAATATCACACGACTCATATTTAAGTGCAGAATCACACAAAGTGATTTTCAAACCTTGACCTTTGAAACAGTGATTATACTAAAAATAAGGAAGTTAAAGAGCCTCTGAGGAACATGATGCAGTGTTCTAGAAGATTTGTTGTCGTTTCGTTGGAGCTGCTGTATCTGTGCTGACGTGGTCTCACTCACGCTCCGTCTCTTTCAGCATGATCAATGCTGATTTCTGCACCGGCTCGGTGCTCATCTCATTTGGAGCCGTGCTGGGTAAAACCAGCCCGGTCCAGCTGCTGGTCATGGCCATGTTCGAGGTCACGCTGTTCGCTGTCAATGAGTTCGTCGTGCTGTCTGCTCTCGGGGTGAGTGACAGGAAACACATGAATCTTCTTCTTCTTCTCACTTTCTGACCTGATGCGTAGAATCCCTCTGTCGGAGAACCTCCATCTGTATCCACCGACTCTACAACTACTGAAGCAACGTGAAACCAAGTGACCTGACTCTGTTTCAGGCCAAAGACGCCGGAGGCTCCATGACCATCCACACGTTTGGAGCCTACTTCGGCCTGATGGTGACCCGGATCCTCTACCGGCCCAACCTGGACAAGAGCAAACACAGGAACAGCTCCGTCTATCACTCCGACCTGTTCGCCATGATCGGTAAACAACACGCAAACAGTAGTCTGCCATCTAGTGGTTGTGACATGAACTGTCACCATGAGCTCTGCGAGTGCACACATTGAACACAGTCCGGTGACTGAGGAACGTTTGGCTCTGAGGGATTCTTCTGGAACAAACACTGAAACTGACCAAATTTAAAATAAAGGAATAAATAAACAACTCAATTAATTAATTATGTCGCTACATTTAGAATTTAATTCAATGTCTGTACGAGTGTCAGGTTTACAAACACAAGTCACATAGAAGTAGACACGTTTAATAAATAAATATATAAACAATAAAGATATTGAAACATTTAATTAATTCTGACCTTAATTTATATTTCTGTATTTCCTTTTTTAACTTTTTGCCTGTTTGTGAAGTTCGACACAAAAGATAAATAAAATAGAAAAAAAATAAGTCAATCAAAAAATAAAATCAATGACTATGTAAAATAATCAACAATTTAATCTTCAAATATTAAAATAACAGGAAAGTAGATAAAGAGGGGAATTAATGCGAAGGTGGATAAAAACAAAATACTAAAGATTGATGCCCACATTTATTAAAAAAATAATTCTGTGCATTTATGTCATATTATCTTTCCAATTAATTTTTAACTCTGGTTGTTTTAGTAGAAATCACTAAGTTAAACTCCATTTCACTGATGAATCAAACAAATGTTGTGTGTTATGTGCCTGCGTGTAGGAACCCTGTACCTGTGGATGTTCTGGCCCAGCTTCAACTCTGCCGTCACGGCTCACGGAGACGACCAGCACCGCACGGCCATGAACACCTACTACTCCCTGGCAGCCTGCACTCTGTCCTCCTACGCCATGTCTGCCCTCACGGCACACGACGGCAAGCTGGACATGGTGAGGCCACAAGCTGCTGATGACTGAGCTTAATTAACAATTAACAGTGAAGGTTGAAACAAAGACAGGTCAAATAAAAAGACGAGTATTTGGGGACAGACAAGAAAAACATGAGAGGACGAAGATCTTATCAAGTAAAGTAAAAAAAAACCAGATGAAGTTCAACTTTATTCTCAACAGTTTTTTTAATGTTTGATTTTATGAATTATTCTGATGTTTGGCTCTCACAGTCCTCCGAGGGACTCAGAGGGAAAGACGAGGACAGGTTTCTCTTGACCTTTTGTCTTCAGGGTGGATCTCAGCTTATCAGGGTCATAACTCATGTCTCCTGAAGGCTCAGTCACATGACGGCTCGGCTGTCATGTGTAAATCAGCCTCAGATCAAGATGCTGCATTCCTGCAGCGATGGTAATCAAACCTGAGAATCATGGAGACTGCTGGGACTTGTCGGGGGGGGGGGGGGGGGGGGGGGGGGGGGGGGGGGGGTGATACTCATCAGCTGATGTGTCCGACCTGTTTGCTGCAGCACGTGATGTGAGACAGGTTGTGACACTTCGTCTCATTCATTCGTCTGCTGACAACATTCTCTACGTTCCAGGTTCGTTTGTTTCGTCACCTTCGACGAAGATTTAGACTTTTAAAGGTTTTAAAAACTGAAAGAAACATTTGAATGGTTAAAGTTCAGACTGAGAGTGAAGCACCAATAACACAACAACCTGTGTGTGTGTGTGTGTGTGTGTGTGTGTGTGTGTGTGTGTGTGTGTGTGTGTGTGTTTGTGTGTGTGTGTGTGTGTGTGTGTGTGAGTGAGTGAGTGAGTGAGTGAGTGAGTGAGTGAGTGAGTGAGTGAGTGTGTGCGTTCAGTATCTTCTCCTGGACTCAGATCTCAGATGTTGTTTCTGAATCTCTGAAGGTTTCAGCTCGTTCTCTCTCGTGTTCTCATGTTCTCATGTTCTCATGTTCTCCTGTTCTCCTGTTCTCATGTTGTCATGTTCTCATGTTCTCATGTTCTCATGTTCTCATGTTCTCGTGTTCTCTGCAGGTCCACATCCAGAACGCCGCCCTGGCAGGTGGAGTTGCAGCAGGAACAGCCGGTGAAATGATGCTGACGCCTTTCGGCTCCATGATCGTCGGTTTCCTGGCCGGAATAATCTCCGTCCTGGGCTACAAGTATCTGACGGTGAGGACGGTTCCACAGCTTCTCGTGACGTGGTGAAGGGGGGTGACTGTAGAGTCAACATTAAAACAATGTGTCATCGCTCATTGCAGGAGCCACTTTAATTAAAAGCAGATGTTTGTGCTCACACAGCTGTCTGATAAAATCAGTGTGTGTCAAAGAACAATGAATTTCAGACCACGTGATGCAGATTTATTTTGAAAAGGTGCCTGACTGTGTCTTGTTTCCTCCTCTCAGCCCATCCTGGAGGATAAACTCAAGATCCAAGACACCTGCGGGGTGAACAACCTGCACGGCATGCCCGGCATCCTGGGCGCCATCGTGGGAGCTGTCACCGCTGCTGTGGCGACCGTGGACGTTTATGGAGCTGGGTAAATGATTCATATTGTGGCGTCGTACTTTAAAATCCGTGGGTTGTTCACAGCGTCTGTGCATGAAGGACATTCATACACTCTCAGGACAACTTAGCTCGGTTGACTCAGAGTCTCTAGAAGAGACTGAGGTATTTCCTTTTCCCCAAAAGTTAAAAAAAATACCCAGAATGCACCAGGCCTCTCTCCTTGATGCGTGACCTTGTCTCTTCGACCGTCAGATCGTGCTCACAGGGATCATGAGTGACACGTAACTGTGTGTGTTTGTGTCTCAGCATGGCGGACGTCTTCCCTGATGTGGCCTCAGGAGAAATTGATGCATCTGCTCAGGGCGTTCGTCAGGCCATCGCGCTCGCTGTCACTCTGGGCATCGCTCTGCTGGGAGGGCTCATCGTTGGTAGGTGTTGCTCTGACGAATCACGGCGCTCCCTACACGTTCTCTCAGTCAAACTCTTCCTGTCTTGTCTGATTTGTTTTTAAATGACGACTTCTCTTCTCCGGCCGCCAGGTTTCATTTTGAAGCTTCCTGTCTTTGGCGCCCCCCCGGACACCATCTGCTTCGAGGACAGCATCTATTGGGAGGTGAGTTTAACAACATGAGACGGTGACACTTTATTTTCCAGGCTTGAAAATAACCCTCTTACATTGACAAGGCAGGAAGTTGTTAATCGGGTGTTTTAAAAACCTGATGTCGCCACAGTGACGATGAGATTTTGGTCATTTTTGATTTGACTTGTTTCACACGAGTGGAAAGGAAACAGCTCAAATACACAGAGACAAAACTGTCTCTGAAGGATTGTTCTTGTGTCATTCACAGCCTCATTGATTGAAGAGTTTACAGCTTGATTCTTTTCAAGCAGGTTGAAAATGTTATCTGATTTATAGAGAAATAAACTAAACCCCCTCAGTTAAAAACATCTGGCTCTGACCAAATGAAACAAGATGGATCACGCGACGTTTGCAAACAAAATACAACATATTCTGTGTGAAGAATAAAGATTCTGACATCATATCAGCGGTGAATTCATATTTATTTGTGTTTAAATACTCGAAGCCCTTTTTCCCTGTAATTAATCTCAAACTGCAGATGATCAAATCCACGACCTGTGAAATAAATCATGTCATTTATCAGTCACACTTTATTTTGCAGTAAAATGAAAAAGTTCTTTGAGGAAACATCCGATGGAAATCCTCATCATCGTGATAATTATTTAAAGAAATGATGAGGGTTTAGCTGACGGCCCTTCTGGCTTCATCATTCTTCTCTGGTGCACGACAGTGTCGCTGTGGTGCCACCAGGGGGAGCCCACTCACCATCACACAGGGGCCCTGGGTGACGTCACACCTGTTCATGACAGGGCTCACCTAATTTAGATTTTTTCCCACAATGCACGTGTGATATCATGTATGTGTACGAGTGCACACATACATGATATTATTCACACAATGTTTTATCTCATGTTGTTTCACCACGTGCAGATTTATCGATCTGATTTGACCTAAACTAGAACTGACGAACTCTTTAATATGTTTTTACCAAAGCACCGAATGATTCACGATAGATGAATTAGACAATTCCTCTACGTTCACTGACAAACTTTATTCATTTGTTTCATTTTATTTTTAATTTATTTTATTCTGTCGTGATAAATGAAGTGAAATCAGTGAAATCCACTTTCTTCTTCATGGACGTTATTTATTCAAGTCTCTGTTTGTGACTCAGGTGCCTGGAGAGGAAGAGAAGACTCACGAGGAGCTGGTGGTGGTGAAGATGGAGGAGACAGAGAAGCTCAACATCTAGACACCAACACACACACACACACACTCACACACACACACACACACACACACACACACACACACACACACGCACACACACACACACACCCTGAGGTTGTATCATCCTCACACTTGAGTATCACAATTTTAGGCCGTTGATAAAAAATTCAAAAAATAAAAATGTGCCCCCAGATTGTGCCTAAAGAAAATGTTGTGGACGGCTTAGACCACTAGAGGTCGATCTCGAGCTGCGTTACTTTGCCACAGGCCTGTGAAACCAGATCCAGATCCAGATCCAGATCCAGAATCTAATTTCACAGCCAGTTCAAACCAAAGACAGAGAATTTCAAACTGGCTTCCATTTTTATACAAAACCAATTTGTGCTTTGACCATTTTCTTTATTGCGTAACTGTGTCTGTTCAATATGAATCCTCTCCTCATAGTTTTGCTTTGGGATTTTCTGTGATTTTCTTCTTTAGCTGTATATGAGTAGTTGTGTAGTTGCAGTACTTTGTATCTTGACGTCGTTTATCAAATTCAATCAATTATTTTTTGCCTAAATTTGATTTGGTAATCTCTGTATTCACTGTTTTCCTCTTCAATTGAAATTTTTGAAAACACAACATTGGATTAAAAAAAACCAAATAAAAAAATGAATTGAATAAATAAATAAATAAATAGTCAGTATTTAAGTGTGTATTGTATCTTGTATTATAACGAGGAGGAGTGACAAGAGGAATAAATGACATCGTCATCAAAGTTTCAAAATTTCAAACCAGAAATAAAACGTTTGACCCTTTTCTGATTTCTCCTCCGCACGTCTGTGGATTCAGTGGTTTTCTAAAATGTTAGTGATGATGAAGACCTCAGTCCTTCCTGCTACTTTTATATTTAGATTGTTTGTGTAGTGATGATGGGGGAAGAGATCAGATGAGCTTTGTCTCTGTGTCACTCACACACTTTCACTTTCGGGGTTCAAACACCCGAAGAAGAAAACCAGAGTCACTCTGAGATCTGGTCCTGTGTATGAGGGGCGATTAATGCCACTGAGGAGGAGGAGGAGGAGGAGGAAGAGTCATCGGCAACAAAGCACAAGGAGACTAATCCCAAACTTTTCATTTTGAGCGAGACGACACTTCTATGTCCAAAACATTATCACATCATTTTCCTGTGACAAGGCAACGCTGCGTCTCTGCTGCTGCGATGATTGGCTCACGTTGAAGGAGGCGGAGTCGATTACTTTAAAAAATATAAAAAAATACAACGTGAACACGTAATAGCACGATTTGTAAAAATGTCGAGGAGTAAGAAGTACAGAGAGGACTGATGTCGTTAAGGTGCTGTAACTTTGATTAGTATAAATAATTATTGGGTGATCATATTATTTCCCTCCTGCCTGTAACTTTATTTTGAAATCACTGCAGTTTGTTTTAACAGATGAATTCATTCATCAGTTTTCTCAGAGAGACTCTTTCTCATTTCATTTTATTTAAGGTTATTAACACACTTCAATGACGTTCTTCCTGCGTTAATCGCCCCTCGTATCGAGGGCCCCTCTGCAGGGGCCTCCTCTCGCCTCGTTCTACCCCCCCCACCCAATTTCATGACGGACCCTCGGCGTGAACGAGCGCCGCAGCCTTTTCCCAGGAACGAGAAGACAGGTGGACAGCTGTTTACTCAATAGGAGCTCACACTGAAGAGCTTAATTGAGCTTCATCAGGCCAATTAAAATGCAGAGAGAAATAATCATGATTATGGTAATTGTTCTATTGTCTAACACGTCTTCTGGGGATGTGCCTGTTTGGCATCATACCTGCAAAATGTGAAAGACAATGAAGAGTAAAAAAAAATAATTTTACACCGGATGGAATCTTCATGTTGGTCGTTTTAATTTCTGTTGTTAAAATCGATTCTGCAGAGACCGGAAATAATAACATGTGATTGAATCATGTGGAACAAATCTGAATAAGAATATAAATAAAAACACTCATTTCTATAATTCATGTGAGGAGGTGTGGTGAGAAATCCTCTCACGGGTTATTAATTATTATTTCAAACCTGTTGAAGTGTTTCAGTCAGGATCAACATCAACTTTTATTTTGAAATTTAACCTTCAGCTTCATGTCAAGCAAAGAAAATGGTCAAAGATGTGAAAGCTGACCCGTGAAATA
Organism: Paralichthys olivaceus; assembly: GCF_024713975.1. Lineage (NCBI taxonomy): Eukaryota > Metazoa > Chordata > Actinopteri > Pleuronectiformes > Paralichthyidae > Paralichthys > Paralichthys olivaceus. The sequence goes on from NC_091105.1 coordinate 1,103,601, forward strand.
AAAACATTGAAGTCATTTACCTGATTCATTTATTACTGTTACGTCTCCAACAGAGAGAAGAGGCAAACAGACGCAGACTGACCCCAGATCTGAGACGTCATGACAGTCTCGTGTAATTACACTGTAAATGTACATGATTTAAATATGTAATAACATAACACGTTTGACCCGATCACTCCTCCTCTCTACATGTGGCTCTTGAGCAAGGCACGGCATGGGAATGGTGCTGATCAGCGCCTCGGGCTACGCAGGGCTGTTCTGAGCAGCTGCACCCCCCCCCTGCAGCTCAGCCTCCAGCATGTGATTGTTGTCCTTTGACGCAGCTCTGGAGGTGAACATAATGGGTTAATAGGCTCCCCCAGGATCCCCGGGTCCCCCTGGGAGCCCTCAGCCTGCTCGCAGTCCGCTCGCAGCCCTGCTGAGGCCGCAGTGCGCCGAGGCTGAAGTCGTCTGACAGGACGCAGATAAGGTTGACGCTCAGTTACGCAGAAATGTCATCACTGGATGTGGGAGTAACGTCATTGTGATCTACCAAAGTAAAAGCTCTTATGGCCCATAGAGGAGAAACAAAGCTGGATCGAATGGAAACAGAGTTTTAAAAAAAAAGTAAAAAGTTCTGTGGTTTCTGAACTTGTGAGTTATTGGATGTTGTAGCTTCTCTGTTTCCCTCCAGACGCCACAGAAGTGAAAATCCCTTGATTGCATAATTATTCAACATGCTTTGGTTTTCTGAGTCCTCAGCACTCGGAGCATAAATATCAACATTTTGCTGGTGCATCTGGAAGTGCACACTCATCAGAGTTGATTTAACACTCGTTATAGTTTCGAGCAGTCGCCCCAACTCTCCAATCAACACTCGAGTCACCGTCATCACTGGAGAACATGGGAGAGATGTTCAAGATGCTCAGGAAGCAGCAACGACCAGGAAACAAACTGGAACAACTGGAAGAGGCGTGTGCTGCCTGAGGGGTTGTGAGGAGGAGGAGCTATGTTTGGTTCCAGGTCAAGAAGTTTCCTGGTCCAAAACGAGGACGTGAGGATTTCCCTCCAGGTGCAGCTCAGAGTTGGGTTTGAGAAATTCTGAATTTAAACATCAACTGATGATAAACTTTCGTTCCTCTCCGAAACCTCTTTTTCTGAAAGATTTGCAAAAAAGCGACATTTTCTCGGGTGGGGAGAGAGGGGAGAGAGGGGTGAGAGGGGTGAGAGGGGAGAGAGGGGTGAGAGGGGAGAGAGGGGTGAGAGGGGAGAGAGGGGAGAGAGGGGTGAGAGGGGAGGGAGGGGTGAGAGGGGAGAGAGGGGAGAGAGGGGTGAGAGGGGTGAGAGGGGAGAGAGGGGAGAGAGGGGTGAGAGGGGAGAGTGGGGAGAGAGGGGAGAGAGGGGTGAGAGGGGAGAGAGGGGTGAGAGGGGTGAGAGGGGAGAGAGGGGAGAGAGGGGTGAGAGGGGAGAGAGGGGTGAGAGGGGTGAGAGGGGAGAGAGGGGAGAGAGGGGTGGGGCTGGTCGCTCACTAAACGCAGGAAGTGGTTCAGCTGGAGAGGCCGCTTCAGCCACTTGACTGAGGGGAAATCGCCGTCACTGCTCCACGAGTGCTTGGAAGTGCCGCACTTGAATTTCCTCCCGTGTGAATGACAAATCAACAGAAGTGGCGGCGCTGTTCATTTTTTTGGGGGGGGGGGGGGGGGGTTTGTGACTGTTCACAACCTCTCTTCATGTCGAACATGACACATGTATGACGACAGGTTGGAGGAAGCTGCGGTGGCGCAACAAAGCACGACAGCAAATCCCGAGTCGATGCACGTATCTGCTTCTTGTGTGTTCGTGTTCTTCCAGTTTCACGTGCGTCACGTGTTAGAAACCTCATCAACACGTCCACATCTGACATCGACTCCGGAGGCCGACAGTGAAAGTTCTGGACTTGAAACAGTTTTCTATCATTTCTGGAGTGAAAGTGATGATACTGATGTCGTGAAAGTTATTGTTCAGTTCACATGTCGAGCGATTTAAAGACTTTATTCAACTCGTGAACTGATCAAAGAAGTTGAGAAGTTTGATGAACCACCAGATTTCCGACACATTAAAAAGATTCATTCAGAAGTTCACTTCAGTCTTTAGGCCTCTGATCCCTCGTACTTCAGGTAATTATATCATGGACGTCCCGCTCTGTAGTTCACACTTCTCTTTCTCCTGCATTCAACTGAACCGTAGACGACCAAGCAAACCCACATTTCAAACCCTTGGACAGAAGAGAAATAAAAAGCTTTAGCGGTTAAGAAGATCTGAAGGAATCACATTCATGGACGGGCTGAATGACCATTGTGGACGGGGGGGGGGGGGGGGGCAGAGTGGCACAGCCTTTAATCCCGGAGCTCCTGCGAGGTCCCCTGGCTCCGCACCCCGGGCGCTAACAAGCCCCCCCCCCCCACAAGAGGAAAAACCAACAAAGGCAGTTATTACACACTCCTTATGAAAGACACCCGGGGTGAGGGGGGGCAAGCTGGACACCGCTGGGACAAAAGAGCACTGACTGACCCCCCCCCACGCCCCGTCCTCCCACTCCTTCAAATCAGCCACTTCCACCGCACGCAGGCTGATAGTGGAGCTGCGTGACACGGGGGTTGGGGGGAGGTCGGGGGAGGTCGGGGGCTTCGTGGCCTGTTAATTGAGTGAAGCCATTGAGGAGGCATGTTGCTCAGCAGGACCTCACCGGGGGCAGAGTCAGCGCCGTGAGTGAGGGGAGGCGGCTAGAAGTCACGCTAGGCTGGCGGGGAGAGGGAGAGAGAGAGATGAAGGGATGAAGGGATGAAGGGATGGATTCCGCCGAGGTCCCGACAAAGACACGTAAACCCGACTACGTCACGTCGATCCTCATTGTCCAGAGAACATCACGAGGTTTGACTGTGAATCTCTGACGCTCTTCTTTCACTGAACGTTCTTCAGCCTCTCGACTCATCACAGAAACCACGAGGAACGTTTTCACCTGAGTTCAAGATGTGAAGTAACACATCCATCCATCCATCTATTCATCCATCTATCTATCTGTCCCTCTATCCATCCATCCATCATCTATCCATCTGGAAAGCTCTGGAGTCTCCTCGTTGACGTCTTCGTCTTCTCCTCTTCTTCATCCTGAGACATTTGTGTTCTTCCAGTTTTAGAAACAATCATCTCGGCCTCTCGTCCATGACTTCACTCTGTGACCACGATGCACAGATGATGCACAGATGATGCACAGACTCAGTGAGTCTCCAGATGGTTGAACCTGTTTTCAGAATATTTTGGCTTCATTTTTACAAAATGGGAGGAAGTGGAAGTGTCGTCCATCTTTAAATACAATCACTCTTCCACTGGAGACGTGTCAGACTTATGTTGAGGTCAAGATCATTTTCAAAATCTACTGTGATGAGTCTGAGATCTACAGAGAACAATGTGGTATGAAAGGATGAGTTCATTTTAACTCTTCAGACCATCGTATCCCGTCGTTAAGCTTTCGCTATCTGCGTTTGAGAAAGTCCCAGAGGGGACGTCGGAGGAGGGGGTCGTCCGAATCCTCTTACTCCCCCTCGCTCCTCGCACATTACCTCATTCTCATCAGCGCAAAAGACAGAAAAGAAAAGCTACTGATAAAAGACCGAGGGAAAAGAGAAAGCACCCAGAATACAATCGAAAGAGAAAGAGACGGCGAGAGGAAAAGATGGGGGGCATGCGTTAATTAACGAGCAACTCATCTCAAACCAAATTAATAACCGGGTCATGGATGCGAGGGAAGCGAGGGATGAAAAGAGGGGAGAGGGAAAATAGGAGAGAAGAGGAATGTAACATGATGTCTGTGGGTACGCCGATGGGAATTTTGTCCGTGTCTTTTCCCCATAACCCTCCTAACCTCTCCCATTCTTCTCCGCGCTCCGATCACAAACCCTCTTTGTGGCTCGTCCAAAAAAAACCTTTATCGGATGTCGATTTGCATAAAGGCAACAAGCAACAACACTTTTTTTCTCCCCTGTGGCACAGGACTGCAGCAGCTCCGCCCCTAGCAATGGACACACACACACAGACACACACACACAAACATGGACACACACACATGCACACACACACATGCACATACACACACACACACACACACACACACACACACACACACACACACAGGAGCATACATGCAGGATGACATGACGATGAATGCGTCGTTTTATGAATCCCTTGATGCACATACTGTACTTTTGTGTACAGTGTTCACACACATATGTCGCACAAACACACTCACACACACACACACACACACACACGCACACACACACACACACACACACACAGCTCCCTTTTGAGCGTAATTGAAACAGGAGGTGCTCACACAATACGCTTTTGTCTTAGGGCATGGCGAGGAGAGGCGGGGCGAGGGGCCGCTGCATATTAATTAGGAGGTGATGGTGTGAAAGCCAATCAGGCGTGTTGAACAGATGACATACTGGGACAAATATGGCACTACTTTCTCGCTGCTCTCCCACGGTGGCGCATGGATACAAGAGGGGCACACGGCAGCTTCCGGCCGTGGCCCGCTGCCAGTGGTTGGAAATTAGCAGCAGGAGCTGTTGGGATGAATTAGCGGCCTGAACAATGCAGGAGGCTGTGTGCGCGACACAGCGGGGGGGACGAGAGGTGGCTGACGGCACCAATGTCAAACCAGTAGGTGGTGATGTCGAGTCGAGTAAGCTCACACCCGCAATCTCCTTCTTCTCCTTTTTTTAAATTCTACATTCGACATGAGCCTCAGAATGTGCGTTCGAACGTGAGGCGATGAAATGAATGTAAGCCGAGAGGTTTATTTCCAATGACGCCATTTTTACAGTCGAGGAAGGAGAGAAGAAGAGACGTCACCTGGAATTCACGGCGCCAGGAAACATTTTATTTCGGATGAATGAAAACAGGAACGCACACAATAACCCTGCATCTCTATTGAGAGCCCGGCTGCCAGCGCACAGTATTTCCCTGACAACAAAAACCGTTAGCCCTGATTTAGCGTCAGATGTTCATTCCAAACTGGACACATCTGTGTGGTTATCAATAACGACGGGGCCGCTTGGCGAGCGGGCAGCTCCCCTCTTTCTCTCCCATTCACGACTCTGTTAAAGGAGAACAATTCAGGTGCTATAAATCACCAGGAGGGGAGCGAGCCAGCTACAGGGTGACAGGCTGTACAGTGGCAGAGGGAGACCTCCGGTGCCCTGCCACCGTTTTTTTAATCCTCCTGGGCCACCCAGCTTCTTTGACGTGGGCGATCCCAACCTCCGTTTCTTTGTTTTTGCTGCTCAGTTTCCCTTTTCTCCGGGTTTCTTTTCTCTGGCGCTCTGTGTTGAGTTGCGAGGTTTGTACCCCATTTCCTTCACGTCCTTTATTTAAAATTCCTCCAATGTTCCAATTGAATTTGTCTTATTGGGCCTTTCTTTTCGCTGTGGCCTATCCACACCTTTCCCTTCCTCTTTGCTCTCCCCTTTCGTTGCCAGCTCGCCGCTCTGTCGTTGCCACCCTGCCTTTCTCATTCTCACCAACCCTCCCCCTCCCTCAGCTCTACCCGTCTTTCTCTGGTCAGGGGGCACTTTGCTGCTCCTGTATCTCGATCTCCGCTGTTGGCACTCAGTTCTGAGCGACCGGCCCAGTGTGTGTGGAGGGGAAGCTGTGTGTGAGCAAACGGGTGCCCACGCCTGCCCCCGGCGCCACAAAGGACTCTTTCTTCACCCATCAATGGCGTCCATTAACGCCGGGCCCTCTGCCTCTGGAGGGGATGTCAGGCTTCCCGAGATGGCACACAGAGATGGCCATTAGAGGCAGGAAGCCGGGGGTAGGGGCACCATGGGAGAGCTGCCAGGGCAAAGGGGGGTTGCTGGGTGGCAAAGAGGGTATTTTATGAGGCTGTTTAATGTTCTGAGCTCAGCTGTGTGCAAATACACACACAAACTCCCAAAAGGACACATTTACTCCCTTGTGCACACAAACTGGTGCTTGCATGCATGTGTGTGCACAAGTTGTAGATGTTTTCTGTTGATAATTGTCGTGTTGTTTTCTGCTCAAACATCTCCGAAGGTTTTTTCTCTTCAGTCCCTCTGCTCGGACACAGCGACCGGGCCTCCGTCTGTTTCTCGTTTTAAACATCCAGTGTCTCTTTTCAACACTAAATCAGAAGTGAATCAATTACACAAGCGTATACACACAGATTATTTAACTGTGTCCCCCAACACGACTTTAACAACATCTTTAGTGACGTCTGTGGTGATTTTCCATATTTTTGTTATTCTGAACAGACGAAGATGTGGAGGATCTGCAGAGTCCAGAGCAGGTTCAGTAACACTTGAGTTGAGCAGGAGGCCGGAACGTGTAAATTCTGCTGCTGTATCTTTGTTTATAGCAACAAAAGCTCCAGAATCTTGTCGGCAACATCTTTGTTGGCGTCTCTATGGTTATGGCAGCTGTTTCTAAACTTTTTGCATCTGGAGTTTTCTGAGGCTGGAGGGGAAACTCCGGACAATGTCCTCTGTGTGATTCCAGGAGATTATAGTTCAGTGCAGGTCTGGGATCAGGGTTATTAGCAGATGCTTGTTGTGCAGAGGTGAAAACAACTCATCTTATGAGGACGGTGTCCTGCCTCTTCCTGTGGGCGTGGCACAGAGCTGTCTGGTCGGAGTGCGATCGCAGCAACATCTGAGGAGAAGATGTGAAAGGAGGCAGGTTGGTCTTCTTCTGAGAGGACGCCATGGGGGGGGGGGGGGGGGGGGGGGGGGGGGGGGGGTGAATGGGAGGGTCAGCTCCGTTGGGGAGGGCTGGGTGGCGGTGGGGGGGCGTGCTGTGAGAGCAGGTGGGGTGGTGAAAAAGAGAGGGAGATCTGAGGGGTGTGGGCGAGCGGGAGACGGTCAGCATCCACTGATCTAATGACGGCCCAACTTCAGAGCGGCGCTGGCTCACTTTGCACTGCGCCAATTAACTCCCAGGGTGGGGACAGTTGATGGACAAGTCTATTATTAGTGCGTGAGCGGTTCCGCAGAGCCTCAAAGAAATCAAAGAAAGAAAAGTCTTGAAGGAAGTGGCGAATGCAGAGTGAATGCGTGTGATATGCTTCATTGGCCCAATTGTGGCTGTATTGCTTTCTTCTCCCACTCCCCCTCAACACCACCACCCCCTCCTCCACCACCTCCACCTCCACCGCGTCGTCTCCTGAGCACAAAACACAACACAACTCTGAAAGTGATGTAATTGGTGGCTCTGCAGAGGTGCCCCCCCATCACCACCACCACACCACCCGCTACTGCTGTCCTCAATTATACCACTCTGGGAAACAAAAGAGGCCGATACGCCCCTTCATTCAAAGACGCAAATCAAACGTACCTCACATCCTGAAATCCCTCCAGCTGAGTCGAGCGCCTCTGGCCGCCCCTCCCCGTCCATCCCAAACACCCATGTCTCCGAGCACGACGGCTGCGGCCGTTGATTTAGCTCCATTTCAAACGATTCCTCTCGTCCACCTTCGTCAGTGAACCGCACGAATCATCCGCTCACACTGTTACTGGATCAGATGTTCATTCCAGAGCTGTGTCCAGAATCACTCCCTCCTCACATGAACGGAAACAACAAATATTTATTGAGAAGGATTTTAATCATGAGCGTCTGTGGAAATCAAATGAAACGATGGTGACGTCAGTAAACCTCAGGCCCAACAGGCCCGTCAGTCTGAGCTGCAGCACATCACACACTCATGAATATCGTGTTGCTGAACATGTCGGATTTCTTCATCAAGATTATTGAATTATTCTCAGGGAAAATTCAGAAAATGTCCAAAAACTTCCACTTAAATAATAAATTCCTGGACCCGCCTCCTGATCCACATGTATCCAGCTCATCTCTGATCACATCCCTCCAACAGGTTTAGTTGGAGGGATGTGATCAGTTTTAGCAACATTAGTGTTAATGTATTAGTTTCCTCTCCTCATCATCTTTTATCACTGCTGTCTGATTTTAATAATGATATCTGTTGATAATGTGTGGTCCTGATGAAGACTTTAAAACATTTAAAAATATTCTGCTTTGAATTGAAACTCAACCAGAGACTTTGTTCAAAGTTTGTTAAAACATGATTTTACAAAGAGAAGAAACAAAGAACGTGTTGACTGAAGGTCACATGAATAATAATGCACGTTTGTGCTTTGACGGACTCGGCGGGATTCAAACCTGGAACAGTCTGAAAGAACACGGGCAGGAGGTCAGACTCCGTCATGCATCCGCTGCTCTCACCTCGATGCTGAAAATAAAGAGCAGAGCTGCAGGACAACGTGTGAAACGTGAAACCTGAGGACGAGCGAGGACGACGTAAAGAAACGTTTTCTATGTGTGTGTGTGTGTGTGTGTGTGTGTGTGTGTGTGTGTGTGTGTGTGTGTGTGTGTGTGTGTGTGAGTGTGTGTGTGTGTGTGTGTGTTGTGGTCCAGAATGAACCTGTTGAACAAGCTCCTTCATGTTTCACATGTGATCACATCCAGTTTGAAAACTCTGGAGCTGAACGAGCAGAAACGGAGAAGTTTGCAGACGATCACGACGAATCGACTGATTCATCACAGAAGAGAAGAACCTCCTGCTCTTCCTCCTCCTCCTCATCTTCTACCTCCTCCTCTCCCCCCTCCTCTTCTTCCTCCTCTTTCTCCCTCCTCCTCCTCTGTTCCTTCACTTCAGCCTCCTGCAGCTGCCAGGTCGCTGCTCCACTTCTCGGCGGCGGCTTTATTCATGAGGAAGAGGGACGAGGGGGAAAACAAGCAAAATGAAAATGGCAGCTGTTTGTTTACGCGTTCCCACGACTCCATGCCAATTAAGCATCGTCATTCCGTCGGCCGCTTGTCTCCCCTGATTAGACACCCCTCAGCAAACAGGAGCAGGAGAGAGAGAGGGGCCTGCAGGGAGGAGGAACAGGCCTGCAGGCGAGACCTCCTGCCCGGCCACCGCTGAAAAAGAAGTGCTGCTCCTCTGTTTTTTCATTTAGATCCTTTAATTAAACTTAACGTGCTTCTAGGATTCGTTTCTAAGGTTTCCATGGAGCTCAGGATTATTTATTCCACTGTTACACTGACGCCTCTGCTTTGTAAAAGAAGATCTGACCGACCTTCCTGAGGGAAACTCCCAGCTCATCTGATAATTAAAGATTTCACTGTTTGTGTTCCTCAAAGTATCAATAAAACATATGAGACTCTCTGTGTGTAATTTGAATCTTCATGCAAATTACACAGAACTTACATAATATAATAATATTAATAATAATAATAATAACTGTGTCCTTTATGAGTCAGTGAAGGTTTGTTCACACAACCAAAGTGGAACCCAGTAAATATGAAATCTGAGAATTTTACTCAGAGATTAAAGATGAACTTTGACTGTTTCCTCATTTATTTGATCAATAAAATTATCTCTGAGACTATTTCAGATTACTTTATTATTATTATTATGATAACAACAACAATGATAATATTAATATTATTATTATATTATTATTAATAATATAATAATATTCATAATAATGATAACAATAATAATAGTAATGACAATATAATTATAAAAGTAATAATAATAATTCAAGCTGTAACTATGCAAACTGATGTTAAAACAGTAAATACTGAAAATGCTCAGTTTTAGTTTTATTACACACACACACACACACACACACACACACACACACACACACACATAAACATAAATATAAACTATAAAGTGATGAAATATAAAATGTCTGAAATACAAATAAGAAGATTGTTTATGATGATGATGATGATGATTATAATTATATTATTATTATCATCATTCAGTGGAATATTCTGAAAGCAGAATAAAACTGAAATGACACTGAAGAGTAAACACAACCTATTTGTTCCTCCTCCATCAGATGACGCAGTAAATATTCATCCTCTCACGTCACCTCATGAACTTCAGCCTCATCTTCATCGTCTGTGCAGTTTCCCTGATGGCCACTAGATGCTGTGTCCAGAGGAGCTGTGAGGAGGTGGCTGAGGAGACGCATCAGGTCCAGTCTCATGTCTTTAATTCTCTAACCTCCTCTGTTTGATGGACAGATGTCCCGGCCTATCACAAACCACCATGATGGCGGCGGCCTCGTCTGGTTCCACCCCCCTCCTGTTGTGTAATTCACAGCTTCAGAGACAATCAATCTGTGGGAGACGTGTCTGAAGCTAAGACTGTCTTTTTATGCAGAGCGGGTGAAACCAATGGACCACAGTGCGCAGGTTCGATACCGGAGTGTTTTTCTGATGAAGCTGAAATGAATAAAAAACGAGGTTGGATTCAGTTTGTCACGTTCGTTCATCTGCAGGTTGTGAAGGAAACTAAAATATTCATGTGCTTCATTTGCATATTTTATAGTAACTGCTGATCCAGCTCATGATCCCAGTTTAACGGGAAACATTTAGTTTACGTTGAATTTTGATCAACACTCTGAAAAACTATTTTAACAGGAAACTCAAAGAGAATCTGTTCCTGTGCTGCGGAGAATTAGATTCTGAACCCTGGGAAACTTCTAGAAGAAATAAAAACACGTAGACACGATGAGCAGATGTAAGTCAGTATTATTCAGCGACGATGATGTAAAGAGCAGTAATGTAGATTTATCTTTCATCCACATCATATCACAGTCAGTGTCGTTGTTTCTTCTGATAGAACCACATGAGGCGAAACAAGAAGTAAGTCAAGTTTATTTAAGTTCTTTTACAGACAAATGTTAGAGTGACATCATACGAATTTAAAAACAAACTCACATTAACAAGAGAAGTACAGACTCCAGTATAGAGAGACGGTAAAGTGGTTTCATCTTCGATTATTCCAGAGTCAGTGAAGCTCAGAGAGAGAATGAAGCTCGTTCCAACACTTCAGAGCTAAAAACAAGCAACACCCCCAACCTGAGTTCACCTTCTGCCATTTGCACTCCACACCAGCAGGGGGCCCCAGCAGAGTCACAGGAGCAGCCCTCTCACCTGTGGGGGGATATAAGTCACCTGAGCACGTGCTCTCAGATGAGTGGAGGAGGAACAAACTTCAGGAAGTCAGCGGCCTCAGGTCAGTGTGTGTTCGAGTTAAAGTGTGAAATCTGTTTTATTAGTGTTAATGAGAAAAATCCCCTTTAGACGACTGATATCAACGAGTGAGTTCGATTTGATGCAGCTTGATTTGAGCTCTGCTGAGAATTGATTCTGCTTCAGGCAGCTTCCTTTTGATCTCACAAACAATTTGACTTTAACAAATCTACCACGTCCTCAAGCAAAGATTCACAGGACAAACAAACAGGATTCACAGCAGCTGTAATTTAACTTTGATTTAAACATCAGGTGGACGTTCTTTCAGCCTTTATATTGTAGTTACAGAGGAGGAAAACGTTTTTTAACTCCAGTAGAAGTACAGATACTTGTGTTCAAACAACAGAAGTACTAATTCAACCTCTTTACTCAAGTAAAAGTACAGACTCTTGAAATGTACTCGGAGTGTAAAAGTAAAAACTTTCTCCTTCCTGTGACGTCCTCAGTGATTGTGTCTGATTCTTCACCTCCGTCCATGTTGTTTGTCCTCATCAGGGACATTTGCTCTGCGTCTCTTCTCCTCGGTTCGGTCTCGCTCTCTTGTCTGTCTCGTGTTTTAAGTTGTTGTCCCGTCAGTTGCAGTTAGTTTGTGTAGTTTCAGCTAAATATTTTGTCGAACAATTTGACAACTATTATATTTAACACTGGAAAGTAAAACTCCAGATTGAGCATTTTTAAATTGTGTTTTCTGGATTTATTTATTAGTTTTTCAAACTTCACAGTAACTGTGTTACTGGTTATATTTCATACGGTTCAGTCAGAGTCTGTTGGTGTGACACGTGTTGCTGCAGTGATTGTCTAACACGTTCTTAATTCTGCGTAACGCTGTGTGTTACTTTTAAACACGTCCTCCATTACACACATGGCATCATATTTTAGACATGCCACCGCCCGGAGCCCAGCGTGCAGCAGCAGCAGCCGCAGCCCTGGAATGATGCTGCCTGTGACGGCATTACCATGAGAAAGCACCTCCATCTCACTGCACTTATTTGACCTCTGACCCCCCCTTTGTGCCTCCCAGACAGCAAATTGCTGCGGTGGTAGTGACGGGTCCCTGGCTGCTCCGCTGCCGCTCTCGTCCGCTCGCCGAGCCGGGGGGTGGGAGGGCGGGCGGGTGTCTCTCAATCAAGTCGTTTAATGGCAAAGTCAATTCCCATACACCCCCCCCCCCCCCCCCCCCCCCACCCTTTAAAAAAACCCACACACACCGTCACACACGCTCCCACACTCTTCACCAGACAGGCTGGAGGACTCTGTCTCCGCAGCCTTTCTTTGCCGCCCTGCTCCCGTCTGCACCCCCTTTTCTTGTCTGAGTTTTAATGAAGAGAGGGGGACCCGTGGAAGGAACATGATTAGGGGGGACCCTGAGATTGTGTAGCTGTAGATTGTGTATATCTGTGTGTGTGTGTTTGGGGGGGGGGGGGGTGTTATGGAGCTCTAATCCCATAGAGTTGCAACAGGATGAGAAACATATGCAGCATATCACGCGCATCGCATTCACGGCTGCATCAATGGTGTCCTCTGTTTTACCATCAAAGCCTGGGAACGTCTTTGTGCGTTACTGCAGCGACCAGATGGTTTCTGTCGCGTCTGCTTTCAACTCTGGAGCGTTTCTGATGACAACAATGTTGTTTACAGGTTTTTGCAGCGTTGCAGATCAGTGCTCTTACTTTTTATTTCAAAGACCTGATTACCATCCGGACACCGAGCTGAGGGGGAGTAAAATACTGATATTTAATACGTGTCCAATTCTTATTTTGCTGTGAAATGTCCCTGAAGACAAGTCTGTGCTGTATTCACTTAAAATCAGTCACTGGTTTGACGACCTGCATCTCCTTTGCAGGTTTTATTTTGTGTTTCAGTTAATTGAATTATTTCTCAGTTTAAACACTGTAATGGATCCAGAGCTGGAGCCGCCAGCCTTTGAATACACGTGTCAGAGGGTCACAGCCTTCAGGAGCCGAGAGAAAGAACTGAATGAGTCTAGATTTAATGAAAAGGTTCAACATGTCGGTGTGTCTGAAGCTGCACCACCACACAGTCAAACTTATCTTATGTCACTCCGATGCTGTAAAAACGTTTTAATGAATAAAACCATTTTCATACATGGAGGAGCTCCTCCGCTCAGATTGTCAGGAGTGTGCAGGTGAACGTGGAGCAGCAGACACACGCGTCCACACCGGCTCTTATCACCAGAAGATCTGGAACCTGCTCGTCTTTCAAAGTTGGCGTCTTCGTCTTCTGCGTGAACGGCTCCTCTTCTTCATCCTCAGACGTTTTTTCCTCATTTCTTTCAGTTTTTCATCTGTTGCGTGTTGGAAACGTCCTCAACACACCCGCCGCTCCACGCTGTCGTCTGTGTACCTGTATCTAAGAATCTGTTGCACCTGAGGACAGCCTTCGTGCACGTGCACCCCCGTTACCGCCACAGATTGGATTAGCTCTGTGAAACGCTGCAGAGAGAATAGAGTCCCCATATCTGCCCATTTGTTCTGATCCAAAGTATTCATGGGTTCTGCCTCTCCACAGATTCATGGAATCACAAATCGGTTCTGTAGTTTTCGTGTAATCCTTCAAACAAACACCTGTGAAGACAGAACTCCATCATTGGTGGAGGTTGTTTTAAAATCTAGATGTGATGCAGATGTTGTGTTGCAAAGTAATTCCTGCAGAGATATTGAATAAATCCGTCTTCTTCCCTCTTTTATTATCAACTTACATTTTACAGCCAATATGAAATGAACAGGACGTACAGCCTTCAGGATGATTTCCATGCAAACATTGAGATTTAACACTTTTATTCAGATATTAGAGGTTGATTCATGGAGATAAACAGCTGGTGGCGCTGGTTCTCCCTTCAAATACCATTAGATCACTGCAGAAGAAGAGGGAGCGAGAAGCTTGAGGGATGAGGGAACTAAAACAGCACGAGTCTAGAAACTGTGTCGTCATCATTTCCACACAGATCTGATGTTTGTCTCCGATCGTCTTCGTGAAGATGTGGTTTGTGAAAATGCTGATTCAGTGTGGACAGAACGAGCAGCTGGGTTTTTCCGGTGGAGGCAGCTCGTTGTGGACGAGGCTGCTGGATGTTGCTGGAGGTTCGGCAGGTTTGCTCTGAGTGTCTCTAATCACCAACACTCACCGCTGATTGTTCATTGTCCTGGACAAGACTGCAGCCGTCTGTCGGAGGCCATCGAGACGCTGTGTCCTCTTTTCCCAGGGGGAGTCAAACAGTCAGAGGTCAAGTGACGACTTCCTCCTCTCGCCTCCTCCTGTCACCCGCTATCTCCCGGTGCTGCTTGTTTGGGAATAGGTTCGGTGACTTTGTGGGTTTGACCTTCTGGTCACGTTCTCGTATTCTGGTTTCAGTGTTTATGTGCAGCAGCAGAGAAACTGGAAGAGCCGGTGGCGTCAGCGAACGTCGGTTAAAAAACCTCCATCAGGCTTTTATCGGCAACGTGATCCGATCATCGCTCCTGGGTCAAATAACTCAGCAGTGACGGGAACGTGACACAAAGGAGAACGTGATCGTTTGGACAGACGGCGAGAGAGCGACTCAGTATCTGCTGCGTTCTCGACATCGAACGTGAAGCATTGTGGGAAAACTCCAATCACCAAACGCTGTTTTCTTAAGAACCTGCGTGTTTTCACCCATTGTCGTGTAAAAACAGGTGAAACCGTCAACGCAGCGTTGTTGGTTTTGTTTCAGCTGAATGTTGCCAACACGGAGGCAATTATGTTTTCAGGTTGTTCGTCCACGCGTCACATTGTGAACACGATATCTCAAAATCACCGTGAGGGAATTTATCATTAAACGTTGAGTTAAACTCCAGAATGGAGCGATTCTGATTTGAAGTTTGAAGGTTTGAAGTTTGAATATCAGACGAAGAATATCCAACACGTTGTGTTTCGTGTTGTTCTCTTCGCGTCAGGGCCGTTTGTCTGTGTTTCGTTGTTGTTGGTCTTTTTAAAAAATGTGCGTGTGCTGACAGAAGAGTCGTCATGATTGATTTCACGTGCACCATATGAGCGCAGGGTCGAAGCCCGAGCAGCATCAGTGTGAAAACATGCAGGTCTCGTCCAAACAGAGCAAAGCTCAAGTATTCGATTCAGACGACCGGGGAGCACTTTGTGTTTTATTGCTTTGTAAAGAACAAAACGTTTGAAAATCCATTCACTCGTGTTTTCATCGAGGAAAGCTGCACTTTCCTCAGTTTTATCTTATCGCTAGGCAACCGCGGGCAACAATTCAGCCACGAACCACACGAGCGTTGAAAAACACACAGTTCCAATCTGCTGCTGTCTGAGGACGTGTGTTGCAGACTTGTTTGTTGCGTCTCTCGCTCTTCCTCTGGAAAGTTAATCTAGAAACTTTAACCTGAAGCTTTTTGTGTAACATTTGAAAGATGTGCAGGCGTCGGAGAATCAGGACGGAGCTGTCTGATATTTAGCAGCGTCATTTTAACAGATGAGGTTTTAATGCCACTTTTTAAAAAGCTGATTTTAAAGGTTTCATATTTGAGTTGTTCTTACTGAGATTTAAATCTAAAAACTTTAAAATCCTCACTGCATCATTTTATCTCAGAGTTTTTTCTTCACCTTGATGTTTAAAATTTCTCCAGTTGGTTCAGATTTCACAAAATGAAAGAATAAAACCTCTTGTGTTTTCTTGTCCACGGTAAATTATGTTTTATTTGTTTTTTATAGCAAAGAGTTTATCTTCATTAACGTGTTTTCACCTTTTTTGCTCTAACAGAAACTTTTTGCTGTTTAAAATTAAAGTACATCGAGATTCGTTTCATATGACAAGTGATGTGTTTTTAATTATTATCAGTATTATCACTTGAATGCAACTTTAATGAAATATCTTTCATTAAAATGTCCTTTATGTAAATTTGTTTTAGTTTGGTTTTCTGTCTCATCACAAAATGTGTTAAATTATTTTAATAATTGAGACAAAATCCATCAAAACTAAGTCTTTTTTCAAAGTCTTCAGGATTCTGACCTTTTTTAAATTAAATGTCCAATTATCAGTCAGACGAACGGACCAGGTGAGAATCAGTCGTTTACGCTCTCGTATGAAAAGAAAAGACTCAGAATCATTGTTTTATTTCTTTTGTTCTTGTCTCATATTCTCCGTCCGGACGTCAGCGAAAAAAAACAGATCAACTTTTTCTAGATTTACACAAAAACATGGAATTTATTTTATCAATGTATCATAAAAAAACTGACATTTATTTTCTAAAATTATTAATTCACCCTAATTAATTAATATCACCTCCTAAAGATGGAGCATTAAATAGTACAGCTGCAGTCTGAATACAGTACACACACACACACACACACACACTCACACACACACACACACACACACACACACACACACACACTCTCGGGGGCTGAGCTGTGGTGTAATCCAATCACAGCTCCTGAATGAAAGGGGGAGGAGGCGTGCATGTGGATTAAGGTGTACGACAACTAACCTTGACACCGTCGCTCCCAGGAACAGGGCCTCACTCCGGAGGCCCCCCGGCCCCCGAGGGCCCCCGGGGCCTCAGGCCTCTCCACAAACCCTTTAGCTGCACATTAGCTGTTATTCAAAGACAAGTCGACGGCAGCGTTACACAAAGTAAAGATCGTGTGGGTCCGTCCTGCTCGTCCAGGCTGCAGCTTCTCTTCCTCACTGATTCACACCGGAGCCGACAGGTGAACGCAGTTAGCTGCAGTTAGCTGCAATTAGCTGCTCAGACAACAAAATGGCAGATCAGTAGCAGCAGCGCCACAGTGACATCACGGCGTGTTTTTCTAACGGAGGAGCAGTGGCTCAGTGTTTCACAGGCCGGACTCAAACCGTCGGTCAGGTTCACCGTTTAAACACCAGAACGCTGAATTCACCGCTTCAGTGTCTGTTTTCTCCTGTGTTGATTAGAAATTAGAAAACTTTGTGTTCATCCCACCTGGTTTATCTGCAGAGAAGATTTTATCATTAATGTTTTTTTTTTCATCAAATCAACTGAATTTGTTTTATCACTGTTTAAATATAATTTTGAATGATTCACTTCAAGTGATTTTTTTTCATTCATAACATTTCAGAAAAGGACAATCTTTACAACTTTTCAAAATAAAAGCTCTGTAATTCAGCTTGATATAATAATTGCAGCAAAAAAACGAACGTTGTGCTTTTACATTGAAGACAATTTGCCACAGAGGAAGTGATTCTCTGAATGTTCTTGCCACGATAGAGAACCGCTCCTGTGACTCAGAAAATGTCTGTCTCAGTCCGACGTGTTGAAATAAATTAATAAACTAAATTATTCAATAATTATCAAAATGCTCTGGCAGAGATTCTGCAGACCACCACTAATTAATTATCAGTATCTGACGACATCGAGGACAGCGTGTTCATTGAACGTGTCGGCTGAACACTTAACAAAACACGTGTGACGGTTCATCACCTTCAGGTTTTAGAGATTTCTGGAATTAGTAGATATGAATTGTTAAAGTGTAAAATCCTCAAAATCCCAAGAATGAAAATAAAACAATTTTTCACATAAACTAAAACTCTGTGTAAAACACTTCTTCCTGCTTCGTTCAGCTTCGTCTGCGTCAAAGGCCTTTCTCTCCTTTTTATTTCTTCTCTCTCTCCTCCCGGGCGTGAAGGGAGCAGCTGAGAGTCGTGATGTTGTGATGCGTTGATCCTGAGACGTCCATCGCCGTGGGTTCATGTGTTAGTGTCGGTCAAGTGTTCAAATCCCCTTCTGTCCACCGTCCTCGACCATCGTTGTCCTCTGACGTTGAATGTTTCTGAAATGTGAAATAAACATCTTAAATATACGGAACATACACAAACACTCAGTATTTACAGCCGTCGGTCTCAAATAATCACTTCATCCTGTGGTTCAAGAATTATTGTTGCTGTAATTGTTGCTCTTATTTCATTTTCCCAAAAGACTTTTATTTTTGAAAAAGTGTGAGAGAGATGCAACGTGTGTTGGTGTGTATGTGGCCTCGTTGTC
Organism: Paralichthys olivaceus; assembly: GCF_024713975.1. Lineage (NCBI taxonomy): Eukaryota > Metazoa > Chordata > Actinopteri > Pleuronectiformes > Paralichthyidae > Paralichthys > Paralichthys olivaceus. The sequence continues at coordinate 1,121,729 of NC_091105.1, forward strand.
TGTTTCGCGTGTGTGTGTTTCCTGCACATGTTTCAGTGCGTGTTTTTTGCGTGTGTATCTACATTTGCTGCTCTTATACTGTCCCTCTCTATCTTCACGTTGTACACACACACACACACACGCAGCCAGTTGCCAAGGCAACCAGGAGCTAGCATGAAAGCTTTGCGGAGAGGTGGAGCATGGCACCAGTCTGATGAGCAACTGCCACCCTGTGTGTGTGTGTGTGTGTGTGTGTGTGTGTGTGTGTGTGTGTGTGTGTGTGTGTGTGTGTGTGTGTGTTTTTTTGTGTTGACCCATAATGAGACAGAGAAGGGGGGGGGGGGGGGGGGGGGGGGACGGTGACATTAACATCCAGAAAGAGTAAATAACAAAAGGTGCCGTGTCCATTAGCGGTCGTCTTCTCTCCGGTCGCTCGTCGTTGGTTAAATTGAATAATTAGACGTCGCTTCATGGCTGAAAAACATTTTCCTCCACGACTTCACATAAAGACTGAAGTCACAAGTGTGTGTGTGTGTGTGTGTGTGTGTGTGTGTGTGTGTGTGTGTGTGTGTTTATCTGAACTATTGATTTGGATTCATGTGAAGCCGTCACTGAGGATGAATTCTGACGGACACGTCAAAGAGCAGAGGGTGTTTGACTGGAGGAGGCAGGAAACAACACGAGGACACAGGTTCTCTCCTCCAGGTTAACGACGTGTCACTGTGCCTTCACTTAAATGTCGTCAAACCCTGATTGTCTCTGCTGCAGTCGTCCCCATCAGGACATTTACATGTTTTGAAGACATCACACACAGTTTGTGTTTCAGTTCATATATAACAAAAACAGTGAGGTTAAAACAGCAGCCGGTTTAAAGAGACTGAAGTTCAGACGTCTTCCTCTTCACCGAGACAACTGGCGGATCTCGGAGTGTGTGGCGAGCAGGCTGAGGGGTCAGAGGTCGGCCTGTGGACATGTTGTGGTTTGTCTAGTCCGTTTGAGGGCAACAAAAAAGATGCAGGGTGGGGGACACACAGATTTCCACGCGGTTAACCTTCCATTGTGTGGAAGTCGGAGAGGTGACGAGGGGGTCAGCGCTGATGTTGTGCTTTATGGGGTGACGGTGGTGGTCTGCCTGACCTCTGACCTCCAACTAGTCACCAAAAAGAAAACAAACTTTTTTCAATGGGCTCTAAATCACGGGGGACAACTTGTGGTGTTTCAGTTCATTACATGGGTTCGAACTGTCGGAGATGAGTCAGCAGTGATGTCACACCCTCTCACGCCAGGAGAATCCCAAAGGTCTTAATGTTTAGATTTATTTATTAACTATAAAACAGAAATTCTCTTAACGTGCCTGGAACTTCTAGAATGACTTTTTTTTATTTTCAGCTGAACCATTATCATTTAAATTTTGCCAAAAGTGCGTTCAGCTTCATTCCATCACTAATACGTCAAACAACAGAAATGTTTCTTGATTGACGGCGCCCTGATCTTGTAACTCCTCCGTGTTGTGCTCGTCTCTGCTGACGCTGGTTGGTTTCTTCTGGAAGGAGGTCACGTGACAGGATCCTGATGAATCAGTGAAGACCCAATAAACAAGAGATTTTTTCAAATGAAATCCAGCAGCGTTTCCTGTCCCCCACCGACGGAGCCACCCACAGCCGGCGGGAGTTCTAAATCTCCCGTGTTACCGTGAGAGGCGCCCGGTCAAACCTCGCCCTCCTCGCCTCTGTGTGGCCCGGACATGGCAGCGGTGAGACAATGAGCCAGTCTGTGTGCAGCTCTAGATTTAATGTTGGGGAGTTGACGGAGAAGTGGGGGGTGCAGTTGTTGTGGTTGCAAATGGAAGTAGAAGCGTTCGGAGGGTGTGGAGCGTCCATTAAAATGCAGACACTGATGGTCGCCTTGAACTTGAACCCCCTGAGGTCCCCTTGACCTCAGCTCTTTTCCCGTGCTCTTCTCTGCCCTTGGCGTTGGTGGCGGCCTTTTGTTGAGCTGTCGGCATTAACTCTTCACGCCCCCTCTCTCACAACCTCCTCCTCCTCTTCCAACGCTCTCTCCTCCATCTTCCCCTGGGGGCCAGGTCTCTTCTTCTTCATCTTCTTCTGCCACCACGTCCCCCTGTGTGGTAGATTTTTTGGGGTACACCCATCTGGTCTGTGGCAAACGCCCCAGTGGGGAATTTTGTTTTCCCAGAATGCTAATCTGACCCACGGGGGTTTGATTCCCACATTCTGGGATCTGGGATTTATTCTTTTGTTTTTGAGGGGAGACGCTCGGCTGGATTCCTGTCATACCATGAGCAATAAAACGAGGGGCAACCTCTGGAGTATGATCAGGATTTACATCTGTGACTGAATAAAACAGTTTTCATCAATTGAATAAAACACAAACCTCATGAATCGGTTGAACCCTCCCCGGCATTTGAACTTTTGCCCAACTGCATCAATAAACATGTACTGGACCCCCTAATGCTTCAGTGTTATTTAATTTTACAAGGCTGTAAAACCACATTTAGATTCAGTCTCCCTGGTCGCCCCTGTTTATAGGATTTTGCCTCGTAGCTCCTCGCTTTCAAAGACGCTCTGCCCTGATTGTGTCTCGCAGCATTATCATTGTTTTTAGCTTTTGTCATTTTTGAGAGATTTGTCGCCAAAATTAGGATCTGTCACGGATCAAATACAGACGTGGCTTTAAAAGGAGGTACAATACATTTCTGATTTTTTTATTTTTATTTTTTTACAGCTCCATGGTGCAAACAGCCTGCTGAGGAGGAGGAGGAGGAAGAGGAGGAGGAAGAGGAAGAGGAGGAGGAGGAGGAGGAGGAGGAGGAAAGGAGCCGAGTGATTTAATCTGCTAATTTTTCTCAGTTCTTTTGGCTGTTGACAGGCAAGTGTAATGGTCCTTCAAGTAATGGAATCAGCCACTCAAGCAACACATGCACACATGCACACGCGCACACTCGCTCACACATGCATGCACACACATTCAGCCCGCTGAAAGCACGCCTGCTTTGCATATGAATGACATCACCGTAAAGTTTTCTGGGGAGGTTTTTGGCGGTTTGGGGGAGGGGGGGGGGGAGAAGAGCGCCATGAAAGGGAAAACATTAGTCAAATCACTTCCCGCTTCAGTCGCCCGGCCCGGCCAGACTACTTGACATTCCACAACAGGGCTCGCTCGCCTTCAAGAAGAGCATCCTCAGTGATTCGGACGTCGAACTCATCAGGCCCGAGCGTCGAGCGTCGCTAACCTCTCCGCTCTTTCTCTTTCGTGGACAAATACATAAGCTGCAAGAAATTGCTCCAGTGTGTGAGTGGATTTTAAGCTCAGTGTGGGCGCTGCATGCCGCTCGGGCAGACGACAGAACTTGAGTTTGAAATGCTCGTCCTCGTCTCTCTCACCTGGGTCACGTGTTGACCACAGGGCCTCGTGCAGACGCTTCTGTGACCCTCCAGAATTCATCAGATACTGAAGCTAAAAAGTTTCTGTGTTTTTCACCTGAGTAATAATCAAAATACTTCTACACACACACACACACACCTGCCTTTTCAGTGTTGTTTTAAACTCTGCAGCTACGTTCAAATTCACGATCCCCCTCTAATGTTTGGAAGTGTTGCGTACTTGAGCTGCGCTGATTTCATTTAAGTGGAAAAATAACTTGTACATTTGGTTGAAAAAGTGTTTAATGTGTCGTATGATGATTGAACAACATTTCAATAAATGTAAAGTAGAAAATAACTACACACTCAAACACAGTCCTTCAATGTTGTGAAGAGCCAGTGAAGAGCTGAGAACCTGTACTTCAGTAAACGAGCCAATATTAAGTAAATGTGCATTAAATTATTATACATAATATTATATCATGTACTAATACCTCAATAGGAGAAAGAGCCAATCGCAGACGACTACACCGCAGGAGGTCAGACTCAAGTTTCTTACATTTAATCATCTATCAATCCTCTTTCCAAACTGTCTGATGGCCCCTGAATGCATCACGGCAGTATTTCAGCTTCATTATCACGTGACCATGATTTTAAAGTTTCCTGATCAGAGTGAAACAATCATGAGTGAACAGATTCAAACGTGTGAAACTACAACTTCATGCACATCAGCGGCTGAAATCCTTTAAATGTGTCTCATCGATAATCGTCACCGAACTTACGCACGTCCAAGCATCTGCAGCCATTTTGTCTTTGCTGACGGGCTGCGACACTGAGAGGCCGCTCACGGAGGTGGACTGATCTGGACAGGTGCCCACTTTTTCTTGGCACTGACCACGGTCCGATCCACACACACACACACACACACACACACACACACAGACACACACACACACACACACACACACACACACACACATCCTCTGTCCTGGCGATTGGTTGCAAACACGTTCTCCTCCAGAATCGTACAGAAAGGCCTCCTGGGGGGGGCCTCCTGCATACCAATAACGATTCCGAGGAACTTGTGAAAGGAGCAGCACCCGTGTTCCGAGACCTTGGACGTGCACCAAAACCCGCCATTTCCCACTTTGGAACCCACACCCCCCCCCACCCCACCACCGCCCGCCATCGGCCCTTGTGTGGTTGTCACTCAAACAGCCGTCGCTGCAACTGTGGCTTTTCCAGTTTTTTTTAAATGATCCGGTCTGATCCAACCGGCGTTAATGCCAATTCGACGCCATCTTGGGATCTGATTCCTTCAGTGTCATGATCTGATGTAGCCAGCAGCCATTTTGTGTTTTATTTCAAAAGGAGGCGACGCTCAGTGTCAGAGCCGCTCCTCTTACAACACATCTTCTCTTTCTCTAGGGATGCACAGCGGAGGGTGGAGGGGTTTTTTTCCCGACCTGACAAACCTCAGCTATAACTTAGACTGTGATCCAACACGGCTGCAAACGACAGCCTGGTTGTTCGCCGTCACTCCAGCTTGCTCTAGTGTGCTTAACATTGGTTCTCAGTTCATTAAGGCCTATAGCGCTTGGCTAATGCAACTTGCCTCTTGGCAGCGTGACAAACTGTGAATCAGATTATGAGGGCCATAATGCCGCCAAGACACACTGAGGCCGAGGGGAGTTGCCACGGAGGACCGGCGCTCGCTCTCTGGATGTTAACGCCTGGGACATAATGTAATTGCAGGCTGCCCTGGTTAATAAGGGCACTGTAATATTTGCATGGAGCTGCTGTTTATGTGTACTACAGCTCATTTCAACACGCAGCGCAGCTGTAAACACGAGGGGAGCGGCTTGTAAAGCCTCTGCTGCTCTGCTGCGAGGATGCAGACACCCAAGGGCTGCGTTAAAAACCTCCGGCATTGAATTACACACGACTTCATCAAAGGGAGGCAATGAATGAAAAGAGCTGCGTGATCAACCTGGACTGTACGGGGTTACATTTCATTTGTTTTACGGTGGGATTTCCCTCTTTTACATGACAAAGCTAATGAATTGTGAGGGGCCCATATGTCAGTGTTGGTGCATTTGCCATATGTGGTCAGACAGCGGATCACGCAGGGGAAGTGTGGGCACACCGTGGCCTGCGCCTCGCCGCTGCTGCTGCACGGGCAGGGAGGAGAACGCTGTCCCGCTCTTTGTTTTGCCTAAATTCAGAATAACAGTCGATTAACGAGTAGATGGATTGTTACTCATCTATACAACAACAACCAGTTCAGGGTTGTCACTGCTTTCTGCAGGGGGCATCTTCGTGTTGATTAGTTTTACATGAAATCTGGACGGCGCTCGACTGTCGCTCTCGTGTGCTGCTCGATGCCAAACACGACAGGAAGTAAACCCACTTCGCTGTTGTGTGTTTTCAAAATAGCTTAATTATGATAATCTTTTTTCATTTGGCTGTTACATGTTGGAACTGGGTTGCATTTGATTTCTCTGCTCAGGGACACTCCAGCAGCTGAACACACAACTTTTCTTATCACATGATCGAGAATCTTCACGAAAGATCAAACGTACAAAAACTCACAAAAGGTCCAGTTTTCCTCTGTTTTCAATGTAAACCTTTATTACTATTCCAACACAGTTTTCCATAGAAAGGCACATGTGGTGAATACTTTTCCACAGCGATGAGACTGTGTGACACAAACATTGCTGCTTATTTAAAACAACAGGCTGCGGCGCACAGAGCACGGCTGAATACAAACAGTGTGTCTGATCTGCAGCTAAAGAAAAAAGAGATTTAGTGCAACCGATTTAATTATTGTAGACGACAACTCATGATGTTCATGCCACTCGACCGATATCAGACAAGTGACTCTTTTATTTTTTAGAGATTAAAAACATAATTTCAAGCTTATCCAGGCAGATAAGTAATTGTCTTGAGCACTGGGATGTGCATGATTATCAGAAGAATACATTTTCTAAATTAGACTAAGATAGTCCCCCTTGAATCAATTGCAAAAGCACTGCATAGACATAGATTGTTTAAAGTAATATTTAAAAGGTTTGCATAGATTATCAATCGTAATAAAAAATTTGCCACTTCCTGAAAATTAATATAGAATGAATTAGGCTGCGATAGCACTTGCTTTATTGCATTTGTGTGTGTGTGTGTTAATGTTAAGGACAGGAAATTAAGGCAGTGTGTGAAGCCAATGTATTTGTCGTGTCTCACCCAAAGATGTATCATTACAGCGACGCAGGTAACAGCTATGAACCAAACTGCTGCGTCTCAAAGCCTGCTGGGAAGGTTTTAATAGTGTGGCGTGTTCTGTACACACAGAGCCACGAGCTCTGCTCAGCTACTCCCTGCTGATCAAATACACTCCTGCCATCAGGAATATTAAATGTGTGAGTCCACATTCACTCAGACTGTGGCTTATATCTGCCGAGTCTGTTAAGGCAGCAAATATGAGATTCAATACATGCAGTGATGAAAGTGAGCTACGTTGTGTCATCTGTCACACACTGACACTCTCACTGTCTCTTCTGTAGCAGTATATTAACACCGGGAATGTAGGCTCCTCAAAATCCATCTGTCCTGCTGACGTCTGGAGGAACGTCTACAACCAAAGCCCAGAAACAACAAAAACCAAACAGGAAGGATAAAAGAGGAAGAGGACAAAAAAAGATAAAACAGTTGCATAGAGTATAAAGACGACAGCTCACTCCTTCACCATTGTGTCGGCCGACACACGGAGCTGTCCAATCGCAGTGCAGTATTATTCACTGCTGCCGTGGGTCTCACATTCACGTGTCTTTGAGTCCTAGCAACTAAAACACAAATCAAACACAGCGCGGGCTGCGGCTCATGGAATGTGACCTGCAGTAAGTGGAGATGCATTATAGTTTTTAGAGTCTAAGTTTAATGATTTATGAAAATAGAAAGGACAAAATTCAGAGCCACACCCTCCAAAGTAGAAGAGTCACAGCTGTAGACCAGGTCGTTCACACCTCGAGCTGCCGATCTTCTGTCCGCACCTCGTTCCCTCACCCACAGTCCAGCGCCATGTTTACATTCACAAACATCAGCTCAGCTCGACTGTTGGGTCAAATAATGCATCGCATCACGCAGCATCAACGACGTGGAAATGTTCCAAAGTCACAGCAAGGAATCTGCGGCGAGTCGAGCACAGACACTTATTTACTCCGGGCTGAAAACGGAGGCTGAAGGAGGAATCCCGCTGTCCCTCCGCTGTCTGTCTGCGGTCCTCCTGCACTGGCAGCACTCACCTGCAGAAAGAAAGATGACATTAAGAATGCGGCTGCCATTCCTCAGAGGGAGTCAAAACACACAGTGAGGCCAATCATGCGAATGTCAAAACAATTATCTGAGACAGTTGGCTGTGAATGCCAATTTGAAAAATGCTCGTCCTCGTTGGAAAAATCACCCATTGTGTGTCCTAAATCTGGCCGAGGGAAGCACAGCGCCATGCACCAGCCGAGGGGATTGAGGCTGAAGTTGAAAGGCCTTAGCAGGAGCCTGGTACGCTACGAGCTGCTAATACAAAGATGAAGCATGTGACACACCCTAAGCTAGGCTGAGTTGGACTTCACAAGGCTATCAAACCCTCTTTTTTGTTGCATTTTCAAGCAGCTCAGACAAGCAACTTAAAATATTACAGCGGGTCAGCGAGTGCAGCGTGAACCGATAATGCAGGTGAACGGCAGAAACCAACAACCGCTGTGCTAATTGACATCGCCCGAGCTACTGGCAAGAATCACGTTAGCTTTGGCATTTAGCGTGGCGCCGTTGTACAAAGCGGGTGCACCCGGTGAGGGAGGGTGGGAGGGGGTAGGGAGGGAGTGGTTCACAGCGCAGGTTGGTGGCATAAAAGGCAGTTTTGGGTATTGGTGTCGCTTTGAGTTATTGGCATCGTGGTCTTGTTTTGTCGGGAGGGCTACACTGAATACGCTTGTTAATAGTAAATTTACAGCCCCAGCATGTGGCCTAATAAAACCAGGGGATGGAGAGGATGATGAGAATGATTGCAATTTTGCGTGTGTGTGTGTGTGCATGGTGGGGAGGGGGAGGGGGTGTAGTGAGTAGTGGGAGAGAAAAGAGGAAGGTGCCAGTAATTAAGAGTCTAAAAGGGTGTGAGAGAGGCGCACACTGCTCAAAGCAAACTTTGGATTCCTCACTTTTTATTTATGCACGCCGACTCGAACCCCCGATCCCTCTTCACTCTCTCCCTCGCCCTTTACCCGTCTCCCCCTGCTGAATGAATGGCTATAACAGTGCTACCGTGTCCCGTCTAGCAACACCCCCCACCCTCCGATCCTCCAGCCCTTTTTTCTCAGCTCTCCCTCCTCCAGCTCGGCCCTGAATAGGGAGCCGAATTGAGCAAACAGTCAGGCTGTCAGCTCAATAGGAGGTCTGGCCGTGAACTTGAAGTCCTTCCCAGGCCCCCAGCCTCCCATCAGAGTGGGAGGAGTGGTGGTAGTTGGGGAGACAAGAGGGAGGAAGGGATTGTGGTGATGGGGGGTTGAAGCCAGACTTTTGGGGGGCCCCTACGTGCCAGTGTTGGGGGGGGACCCCTGCCACAGAGGTTCCCAAGGCTGGTGCTCTTGCCGGTGCAATGGGGGCAGGGTGCCCCAGCTGCCTGCTTACCCTCCCCTCCCTCTGTGCTGATGGTGGGGTGTGTGCAGACGGGACAGTGTCTGCTCCCCTGCCAAAGCTCCTCTAGAGCCTCACACACAAGACACACACACGAATACACAGATCCAGACACAAGCTGCCGGCCGTGCCCACCCCCTCACCTCGACTCGCTCCCAGCCCTCCCAGGCTTCTCATCATCTCATTAGCCAACGCCAGCCACTCCACTGTCTACTGTGTGCATTGTTTTGGGCTCTGCATAATTTACACAGCAAATTGAGAGCGACCCCGGCCCCCTTTGCTCAATCTACCACCTGTTTATGGCGGCCTGGCTGTGATTAGTGCGTCTTGGGTTTGACACAGTTACTGCACAAGTTCTCTGGAAAAGCCAAGCGACGCCTCCACTTTTAAAGGCTGCATCATCAGAAAATCTTACACAGAGTCCTTGGCCTGACCTAATTAGAATTAGAATTTTATTTAGGTTTAGTAAATATTGGAAATCAGTGTCAAAGAAAACTTTTTTCTCTCACTTTGACCCAACGAGGTGTTTCAGCCATGTCTCTGTTCACATTATGTACTAGCACCCTACTGTAAGTTAGCATTAGCATTGTCTCCTTGACCTCCGCACCACAGACACAAACAATGGGAGGTTTCTGTTGCGAGGACAATGGCATGCATTGTTTACCGCCTGCTTTACTTAATTAAGCCCAGTTGATGCTTATTGGAGTTTTGGATTAAGCGGTTTTGAAAGTTGGGAGCTCCTCGGTTGGAATAATGCTGCACTACAACGATTTCGCAGAGAGAGAACAATACTCGACTTGTCTGGGCACCGACTGCCCTCCAACACTCGCCACTCACACAATGAGAGGCTTTCCAGTACCGAGACTCTGCCTATCGAGGTCCCACTTTCTCACTTCTTCACCACCTCTCCTCTGTCTGTCGTTTGCTACATGTTCCTCTGTGAGAATGTGACGAGTGGTTCACAGAAACCATCAGTTTCCACTCGACACATGTTCCCACCTTGACATTTCTTCTGAACTCATTTAATGAGTTGAGACGAAACTTTTAGATTTTCAGAATTAATCTTGAAGTTGTAACTCACTTGCAAAAAAACCCAACAATTTTAAAGCACTGCCATATTGTTTTATGCCTGACAAAATATAGCGCTCAAATCCCAGAGTGCTCAGGTGCAGAGTTACAAATAGTGGCTCTGCATTGTGCACAGTTTGCATCATATCTCCAAAATGGCAGCCGCCGCCATGTCAGGGCACGCATATGAGGATGCCATGAGAATTCCCAAACGGGAAAGGAAACATTGCGCTTCGGAGGCCAGATGCCCACTGAAAGCCTCCTGAGAGAGGCATTGAGAGCAGAGTGATTTAATGTGAACACAAATACAAAACACGCCCCCCCTACATCAGCTCACCCTCCCCTCCACCATCAGTGCATCTCGTGAATCGTGCAATTAACAAACGTATCTGAGATGATTAAAACCGAGGCTGGAGACAAGGGGCGAGGACTCGGGCAGGTGGAGGAGGAGAGGATGGAGCGTCGGGGTGGCGCCAGTGGAAAGATGCAGGATGGTGGGCGCAGCGGGTTTGGCGTGTTACCTGCACTGGCGGGTCTTCCCACTTCCATTTCATGCCAGCGTTGCTCTAAGATGGTGGCGCAGGCTGCGTCTTGCTGTACAGGAAAAAAGGGCAGTCTGCTGAGGATGGAGCAGAGGAGGAGGAAGGGGGGAGGAGGAGGGAGGAGGCGATGCAGAGGAGGGCGAGGAGAGAGGGAGGGCAGAATCAACAGCAACCCCTCCTCCTCCTTCTTTTCTGTTTTTCAGTCTCTTTTTGCCAGCTCTCCTTCAGGGGTCTTGTGGTGGTCGCCTGCACAGACAACGAGGTGGAGAAAATCAGAGGGTAGAAAATTTTAAGAACGTGGTTTATCCATCAAAACACATATGTGTAGTTCACAGAAACATATGAATGCAAGCCACGCACACACATGAATGAATGTATACACACTAACACACACACACACACCTTTTCATGTCTGTTCTCATGGTACAGTCTGCCCCTGAGCATGCAAATGACTTTCATTATGCAAATGTATGCAAATCAGATCCAACCATCTGAGAATCAAGGGTGGGAAAGAAAAAAAAAACTCGACACAGAGATTGAATGAAAGAATGAAAGAGAAAAGAGGACAAGAGAAAAATCCTTTTGAGTGGCAGGAGGCGGTAAGTTAGGTAAATGCTCTGTGCAAAACAACGGTAGCCCACTTGAACAAACACGATTACCTTCTTTTAATGCGTCTACGACTTCATTTTATTTTAATTTAATTTCCTGCATTCTTGTCATTTTACAGGACACCCGTTGTTTTCATTTACTTGATGTAGCTGCCTTTTGAAGCGAATGCTTTCGAAACGTAAACACGACGTTACTTAAATTCAGGGTCACTGATGATGATCTACATTCCTGTCGCACCTACTTTGCATCTGACAGCTGCAGTTAAGCGTTAGTGGAAATAATGCCGAATTTTCAGCATCGCTAGAAATGTAAACAGCTGCTCAGCACTATTGACACTCACCAGTTAAGCTAACATGGATTTGACGTAGCACCACTAAATCCGATAATGTTGGTGTGTTTCGTTTAGCCTTAACAGCTGATTCAAAGCTTGTGCTCCACATTTAAATAGTCTCTGTGAGACGTCCTCATGATAGGATGCTCTGTATTTGGCATGTGCATCAGTGCAAAATGATAAGCAGGACTAGCTTAAGGCAAAACACAGACCTACCAGTAAGGATATTAGATGAGCGGGTTATTTTTAATTGTTTCTGTATTTACCAAAAACCTTCCGTCAATGACTCACACCTGTGAGTCTGAAACCAGAGCAGCGCATTGTACCCAGCTGATGAAGTTCAGTATTCGCAAGCAGGTGGAGTCTGTGTCTCTTAGGTTTAGCCACGTAGTTCCTGAACCCTTCTATTCAAAGAAATCAACAAAGAAAGCTGACTAATCGGTGCACAGAGCACACTGTCTCATTTCGCTAATACTCTGAGTCCAGCAGAAAGGATCTTCCATTAGCCGGCAGAGGAGGGAGCCAGCTTTTGTCTGTGGGTGTCAGCAGGGGAAGGGTCTGCGTCTGAAATTGGAATAAGGTGGTAAAACAGGGGTGACTTGAAGTGTGAGAGAGTTGTGGTGGGTAAGCAGGGAGGGGACGGACTACAGCGGTAGGTGGGGTACTGCTGAATGGTGGCAAACCTCTCCTAATTGGCACTTGACATTTTTTTGCCATTGGCACTGGAGTGGGCCAGCTTTCAAGCCCTCTCCGGGTCCTTGTTGGAAGAGTGCCTTATGCAAATATGGCGAATGGGCTCTATTGTGAAGCCTCTGATATTAACAGCTCACGCAACAATGAAATTGTGTGCTCACACTGGACTCGTAGGTGTGTGAGCGAGAGCTAGACAATGGCAGCGGGAGCAGCTTCAGTCTGAACAGACTCTCCATCGGATGCTTTGCCAAGTCATTTCACTAGAATGGGCTTTTTCCTGAGGACAGAGGCTCTCAGTAAAAGCTGTATTAACAACTGAAACAAACAAATGCATGCACTGTTTTGCTCTGGCTCTTAGAGGGGCTCTGTTTGTGCTGCTGCTGAATGGCTCGATTTATTGTGGTTGAAAATACTAAAGGAGTGGATAGAAAAGGCTTCACTTATTCTCTTTGAAAGACGGTTCCCCTCTTAAAACATCACTGTCTCGGTTCTACGTGTGAAAATGTATTCATGCTTCAGTGCTGTACCACGCTCCCTCTGATATTTCTTGCTTCCTCTGTGCACCCACATTGTTTACCCTCAGCTCACTCCCTCGGGTGAGCGCGGCTCGAGATCTAAAGATATCTGCACAGTCCCTTTGGAAAAAAAATAAAAAACTCAAATCAGTGGAGAAATGTGGCAAAACTGAGCTACATTTTTAAAAGTAGTAAAAATGATATGAGGCCATTGTCGAACAGCCAAAACACTCTCGACAAAAGTGTCTGAATGGACAAGGTCTGAAGCGTTCTCGTCATCTGAAAACACAAAGCACATTTCATCTTTATCTCCAGACGACTGAAAACCAAGAGGGAGGCGAACAGAGCAGCGGGTCAGATGACGGGAGTCGCCTCCGTGTGGTCCGGGCAGACTCACGGTACACCTGTTACTGCTAAGTTCCCAAAGTTAATCTCCTTTCTCTACGGAGGCCCACTGACTTTTGAAACTGCCTTAGATACATTCATTTCTCTGTGAGTGTATTGGGTGGAGGGAATGCCAATGTTGTGGAAAATAACAGGGTCTGGCCTTCTGCTCATACCCAACAGCGAAGCCATTTTCTAAACTCTGTTGGTGTGTTCCTTCAAGAGAAAGAGAGGTAGAGAAAACGGGGGCAAGAGTCACTGGGTCTTATTCAGAAAACTGTCTGGCTGCTCGGACCTGGCAGGGCTGAAAGGGAGGCAAAGGGGCGCATTGTCCCGTAGTGACAAGTGGACTAGCTCTATTGACTGTAAAGTCTACTGGGGGGGGGGGGCAAGTAGGACCCGACCACAATGGCTGTTTTTCTATTTGACACTTGGAGTCTAAATCTGCTTGCCTAGTGCATGGAAGCTAAGACAAACCCACCAACCTCCTCCTCTTCTTTCCTTCACCCTTTCTCTCTGCGCCCTCTTTCTAGACTGCCATGGGACACAGAAAAAAAGAGAGCAAAGGCCCTACGGTGGTTTTTAGGAACTCTCCCATCTCTGTGCCATTTCCAGGCGGGCGGAAGCTAGGACAGTCTCTGCTCTGGGGTCCCCAGTGTGAAGTGTTAGTGATATAACTGTGCCACACACAGAGCCAGCACAAAGCATTTGCACCATGACATGCGTCTCCCAGGGCACTGCTTAGGGTATAAACACAATCTGTCCCAGACTTCAGCTCCCATTCACCCCCAACACTGTAACTGACACAGAAAAGGAAGCAAGAGGAGACACCGTTTATCTTTGCACTGCACAAAATCCCCCTGCCTCATGCCCCTACTTTGTAAAATGCTAAATGTACCTGTACAGACACACATGCGCTCGGATATAAGGCAGGCACAGTTGTCAATCTGTCATTTACAATAACAGATCAAGGCCTTGCCATGTTCATAAGTCAACACTGTAATAAAAACACATCAGCGGTGGTGGTAGCGCCACAACAGAGAAAGAACCAGGTACTACTCTGTCGTCCAAGCAGGAAGCTGTCACTTCCCGTCAAGGCCCTCGTTCCTCTCTCTTATTAGCGGAGCCCAGAGCTCAAATGTCACGCTGAGCACCTGCAATGCAGCAGGCGGGCGGGCACAACTGCAGGGCTTGAAGAGATTGACATTGTGAGGTGAGTCTGCCACACAAGCTTTTAGGAATTTCACTCCGGCTCTGCGCCTGCGTTTAAAATTAGTACCACGTCAAGCCGAATACATCCAAACCTGAGGGTGTTGCCTTCACCAAGCCGTGTTGAAATGGCAAACCGCCATGCGAAATAGGTATGACAATTGGAGTTCATTGCTGGCCTTGTAGCTCCAAAGCCTTCAGACCTCGGGAACAATCCTCAGCGGCCTCTCTCAGCAGGAGTGACCCTCTAGCTTTGATGGGCAGAAAAGAAATCACACCTTCAATCAGCCATCAGGGGCCTTGACGTTGAGGATCTGATTGACCAATTACTCCTCACCATGAGACCGGGCAAAGAACCTAAAGGCTGAAATTGTTCTCCTTCTCTCACTCATGGACCTCGTCACTGGGGGCACCTTCTGCTTGATTGCCCCTGCACCACTCCCCCACAACGACTTTCGCGCACACACAGGAGCTTTCAGTGAGATCCCATCAGGCCTTTCCACATGGCAGCACCTCATGCAATGGAGGCTTTGCCACGGCCCATTCACAACCAAGCCAACTGTCACGTCAAATCAAACAACTGCCAGGACCCCAAATCAAACATCTTTTCATGAAAAAGGCAGAATGGAGTAGGTGGGAAGGAGGGGAAAGAATCAACAACGGCTAACTTAACAAAACTGGCCTCAAACAAATTCTTGTCTGTTCACTTTGGTGCCGGCGGGGCACTGGGAGCCCGGATTAACTCGGAGGGAGCATTCTTAACACACACAATCCCATCCAAGTCGGAACATATGTATAATTCATAGCACCGTATGCAGCTCCCATGATATAAATGCCCACGTTTTTTTAAATATATATAAATATTGCATATTCTCTTGATACCATAGATGGAAGCAGCAAAGCCGAAATTCATGGTGACAAGTGAATAGAGCGCTGACTAAACTGACTAGCAAACTGATTAGCTAACTTGTTAAATGACTTGTCAAAGTCCACCGGCTTTGGTGAATCAGTGTGGGCCTTTTTCAGCAAGCCCGTCACTCCCGGCCATGTGATACTAAAGCTAAGCCCCTGCATGCAGCCCCACACACAAGGATCATGGGGCTTATTAGATTAAAAGTGATCCTGTTGCACCAACCGTACTGTTATGGATCACTACCACAGGCTGCAGGAGATGTGTACGTCAATGTTTCATTTGTTTCTACATGCCTGCTTACACTATTCTGCATTTCTAAATGCTGATGGACCAAAAACACAGACGGAGCCTCACAGCAAACTTACCTAACGGCCTTGTGGTCTGGGATTTCAGACACTTTCACACACATTCACACACACACACGCATACAAACAATAGACCTACAGTCACACAGACCTTAATCATGTTCCTTACCTTCTGCTGCAATTTCCTGCGCCCGTGTCCTTGTAACGCTCGTCCATTTTCTTCACGTGTTTCTGTTCTTGTGGCAGAGTCTGTGTATTTTTTATTTTTTTATTTTTTTGAGGGAGGTGCATATGGGATCTTGATGCCTTTTTCAGGAGTGTAATGGGATTCTTGTTACTTTCGGTTATCTAGCTTTATGAAGAATGTACATCACTCATACAGCTAGATAACCAAAGATAACAGCCAACCCCTAAGGCTACCCATCCTCTCAAGCTGCAGGCGGAGGACCATGGGTTCTGACCTATAAGCAGAGGAGAAAGTAGTTAATAAAACATGTCTCCATCTCTTTGATTTTACATGTCAAGTGATTTTCGTGTTAAAAGTGAGCAAAGCCTGGAAAAAACTCAAACGACCGTTAACATCAAGTCCGAACAAAGATGGTACTCTTCTGGCCTGGGGCCTTTTTTCCTCACTCAACTTACAGCGGCCCTTAAATGTCCTGACCCTTAACTTTCTGATGTCACCAAGTGGCCCCTAACCCCGCCTCAAACCCACTAAGCCAATAGGAAACCTCTCTTTGTGCAATGAAGGCTCTGATTGGCCTGCGAGTAATGCCTCCTTATAGAAACCTCCCTTCAAGTCAAGCAATCAGTGAGAGGCACCAATAAAAAGTACACAAGTTGATGAACCAGTCCAAACCGGCTATGGCGCCAACCTTCCCTTTTCCGACCAGGCGCCCATCCCTATGGTGCACCCGCGTCACCCGCTGACCGTCTCCATAGGAGGGGGACGGCTTCAAACGCCGCCCCCCGCCACGGCCCAAATGCATTTTTAAATTAAAAGAAGATCCAGGCTGTTTGACAACAAAAGAAGCTGGTTTGTCTTCGTTCACACGATGTGATGCCAAAGCAGAGGTCGGCCTCACAGAGAAGATCGAAGGGTGTAAGATGTACATTCAACGCATGTACAAAAAAATCTGCTGACGACTAAACGAACCGCGACCTAATAGAAAAATGCTTATCAACGCTTAATGTATGACGCATGAAGCACGAAATGTTTTTTGTGAAAAATGTTCACAAAAAAATGCAAATCCCGAGCAGAGAAAACACATCTTTACTTTACGGGTATAGACAATGCCGTTGTGCACACACAGACACACAATCCCTCTCTCTCACACACACCATGTAGCCACATGGCACGAGGCCCCATCTAATTAAAGCTATTCTGTGTGCCCAGATCCCTGTTGTGGCAGGCTCCTCCCCCACCAACGCCACCGCCACTGACTGAAAGCAGAGCGAGATGGAGTGATCCTGAGGGAGAGGGAGAGGAGGGCGAGACACGGAACACTCTCACCCTCCATCACACACACGCCCAAACCTGAGCACTCCTTCTCCACTTGACTGGCAACATGGCAGGCGTTAGCAGCCACGGCTACATCCCTGTAAGCAAACAACAAACCCCCCCTGGCATTGTTCTCGCTGCTCTTCTTCTTCTACTGTCTGAATCCATGTACACATTTTTGTGTTGTCCAGGAGGCTGCCACCTTAACGCACGTCTTCGTCAAGGAGCTTTTTGTTTCAATCCACAAGGACAAAGCGAGGCCCTTAAAAAAAAAGACAGATGCCTCAGCCCCAGAACACACACACACACACACACACACACACACACACACACACACACACACGAGTGTGAACCCACTGTGCAAACTTCCACTCTTTAACATGCATAATAACACACACACACACAGCTTCTGTCATACATTTAAAAAATATAATTTGCTGTATATATATATTTAAAAATACATATTTTCTCATTTTTAAATTTAATCTGACTTTAATGCTCAGATATTTGTGAATTTCCAGTCATGATTTTAAAGAAGGCTGTGTATTCTTATTAATATAAATGATAATAATAAAATAGAACATTTAAAAAACGGATTCTTTCTTGTATTTAAAAAAATATTTATTAATAAAACCAAATCATTCACTTTCCTGTTAATTAATCCAGAGTTTGAGTCTTTCTTCTGTTTGAATGATCCACTGCTGGTGTGAGCTCTTATTTTCTTCTATTCAGGATTTCCAGGCTGGATAGAGACAAAGATAATTACATGCAGCTTGCACTTATTTCTCCATTATCATTAATAGTCCTCTCATGAACACTGGCCTGTGTGCTCTCAATTTTTGTTTTTATCTCTACATCATTTCACGAGTCAGATTAACGCAGGCGCTTCTGTTCTGCAGATTTTACACCTCTTTGCTTAAAATCACCTGATCTCAGATTTGTAAAAAAAAAAAATCCAAAAATAGGCCCCTCACTCCAACCCCTGTCTCTCCATCATTTTAACAAACCTCACCAGGCTGCGCCATTGGACGAGACGTGCATGACGTCAACAAATCCAGCGCTTCTAATTGGGAATAATTCATGTGAACGTCCAGAGCTGATAAGAAAGAAATCGATCCTTATTAAAGAGCCTCATTGGTTATTGTCTGATTAAAACCACGTGGTACGATCTGGATAAAACGCTTCATTTTACGCCACATGTTGAATTCTCGGGAGACAATTACGCGCGAGTTTTACGCACGACATAAATGTGTTTTACGCACGTGTTAAAAGCTTGAAGGCGGGTGTGTGTGTGTGTGTGTGTGCGTGTGTGTGTGTGTGTGTGTGAGCTGACCTGAGGTGCAGACAACCAATAAATCAATTAGCACAAATTTTGAGTAACAAAACTATCTAACTGATATCGTGTGAATTTTGAAAATAGATTAATATTTTATTAACATTTTAGCACGTTGTTAAATTTTAAAAGGTTTGAGTGTAAAGAAAGTGTTTTACACATGTTGAACTTCTTTACTAATTTACCTTCCAGCTGCGATTATATGAAAAACTTTCTCTCAACTCTTTGACCCTGAAGCGTCACAATTATTATTTCTTCAAAATCCACGAACCTAAAACTAAATGTCCAAACTGACCACGGAGCCCTGAGAGATGTGAGGGACACTGGGCTGCTGGAGCGCACATCACCGACAGTAAACCACGTGTTGTGAGGCCGCTGAATGTCTCTCCAGGGATCCCTGGAAAAAAGACACGATCGTTTTATTCTTCACTTCACAGCAGAGGAGACAAATGAGCCCAGTTCTGTCCAGGACATGAAGCAGTGTTGGTTCAAACCGCGGAGACAATCAGCAAACTGCGATTTCATCCTGCAAGATTATTTTAAAGACAGTTCTGACTGACGAGGTGCACACACATACACACACACACACTGCTGCTGCCACAAAAACGTCATGCACAACCCCTGTGTGTGTGTGTGTGTGTGTGTGTGTGTGTGTACTTATATAACATGAATGCTTTCTTTAAAATAAGGCTTGTAGTTTTAATTAAATTCTGAATGTTCATATTGAGATGAACCACATGTGTGTGCAGATCTCTCCTCCTGCTCTGACCTCCGCCTTCACGTTCATTCGCTCATGTTCGTCATGTGAACCGTTGCATAATGTCAGATTTAATTTGATTCTATTTTATTTTTTTAAAGCTCCTCGGCCTCAGGTGTCTCGCGGTGGGTCCGGAGCTCGCACACGTGTTTTGGGCACAGGCCTCGTACTATGCGCACACGTGTGCACTGGATATTTGGCCTTGTGATCCCTTTATCCGTCAACTGTGGGTGTGAACGCCACCACTTTGTCTTATTACGCATGCACTGCAGGCCCGACTGCTGCTAATCCTCATATCTGAGCCGCGGACCGGTCCTGAAAGAGCTTAATTTAGAAAACAGAAAAAAGGTTTGTGTCTTTTTGTTCCCTGACGGTGATGGTGTCAGGCTGGGTGGGTTTTGGTGCCATATGCTGCTTGTCTCTGTGGGCGAGCAGAGCTGGAGGAGTGACCCTGCTAAGAGCCTGGAGATGTGTGCACGAGAAATGAAATCAGGGCTGGAAGCCTTTTGGCCTCTGTGGCTCCCTGTGAATGGCGCATATATGAAGCCGGTGCACGATGCGTCATTGAGGCTGTGAAAATGAGGAGTTCTCCCTCAAAGCTCGTTGAATTACGAGTTGTTCTTTCACTAATTTAGTTCATCATTTACCCAGAGAGCGTTTCCACACTTCGCCTGTGACCTTTCACTGCACATGGACACTTGTTCCCTGAGGGAAATCACATCACCAGAATCATTCCAGACTCTTTGGTGCAGTTTGCAAACACAGGAATAAAAATTAAAATACGAAAATGTTCATGTTCAGAGCTGAACCACATGTTTCCACCTGACACGAGCTCACAGCAGCTTCCGTTCTGAGAGAAATGTCCCCTTCTGTTCGAGCTCGTCCCTCACAGGACACAAACTGACACAAGACGAGGTGTTAGACTCACAAATGAGAATCTGCTGCACAAACACGCATCGCCCATTTTTCTCCTGCCGCTGCCACATCCCGGCTACACACGCACCCTGCTCCGCTGCCGTGCGGGTTGTCGAGGCTGCACACCCCGCTCCCCTGCACCATCCTCCGCCTGCACCCGCCTCGGAAGAAAACACATTACATCTCATACTCACGCCGTCGCCTGTGCGCGTGTGTGTCCGCTCTTCAACGCCGAGGAGCGAGCGGCTCAGGAGATGGAGACCGACTGAGCAGCTGGAGGCGTGAGCGCACGGTCTTCATGGCTGCGGCTGCTGGTGACGTGTGTGTGGCTCCATCCATTCAGCTTCCCTCGCTCGGGTTTTCCCTCCGTTTTATTATCATCCCCATTATTTCCCGCGGACATGGATCACCCCCCCCCCCCTCCCCACATGCCCGCGCCGTCGCTCGCACTCGCCATTCCTCGCGTCAGATGCAATATGAACCAAGAGGAGCCTCCTCTAAAAACATATATTGCCACCAAGACCCTCCCCTTTATGACACGGTGCAGGTCCGCGTTTGTCTCCACCCTCTGAAAAATGAAAGCAGACGTGCGTGTGAAGAAATCTCGCATGATCCAACTTCTCTGCTGGAAACTAATCATTTGAATTCATGTCGGATTTCTTCATCTGACTTCACGCTCGAGTCTGAATCATCCGAATGTCACCGCGCGTCCTCAAATGGAGAAGCTGCCGGAGACGCACCTTCATAATAATGACTTCTCTAATTGCGCGTAAATGGGCAACACAGACGCCTCCACGCACACGCACACGCACGCACCACTGTTCTGTACTTTCACATATGGAGTGTGTCGTTCTGGATCCATGTGGGATTATAAAAAGTTTCGTGTAATCTTGTCTGACTACTAGAATTCGTTTGACACACAGCCCCCCCCCCCCCCCCCCTCCTGGATCAAGTGCGCACATCCACTCATTGTCCGCGTCTTTGATACCGAGGAGTCCAGGAATGTGACCGGGGGGTGAGCACCGTGCAAATCAGCTTTTACTGTCACCGCCGAGCCCGCAGCCCGCAGACAGGAGCCAAGAAAGGAGGTCTGGGTCGCTCGATTATCATAATAATCAGATCGCGGGGATAAAAATCTCCTTTGAATAAATTACTGCTTCAATAGGAGGCGCGACTGCCAAAGAGACAACTTTGTCAGGCCCCGGTTTGTTGTCGGGGGGTTCTCTCTGCTCCCAGTGTCCCCGGCTCCCCTCTTTCTTTCTCTCCACATTTTGGACGCTTTCCTGGAGCTCACCCTCTAAATACGGCTACTGTTTCTCCTGGTTACCGGGGCCGGGCGGGCGGGCGGGCGGGCAGGCCTCAGCTCCTCCTGGGAAAGAGAAGAGCTCGGTGGAGGCTAATGGGCGAAGGACCGGGCACAATAGGCTGGCTGCACCCCCCCTCCTCCTTCTGCATGATGGGAACCCGGGCACCGAGGTGGACCTCAGCATCCCAACTTCATTAGTACCCATCCGGCCATTCCTGCACCCCCTCACCCACCCCCACTCTCGCTCTCTTCCCCCCCACTTCAACCTGCTAAGGCCGGAGTCCAGGCTCCAGCTCCAAAACCATGTGTGAGACTCTAAATGATAATATTAATAAGAATTTACTTTATTTCTACAGCAGTTGAATAAACACGTGTGTCATAAAATCAGAATATGAATTACAAATTTAAGTTAATGCAAGAAAATGGATCAAATGAAGCAGCAACACAAAGAACAGTTCAAATCTATTTTTATAAAATGTGTTTGTTGAAGTGGAGACGGATGAAGACTCACACGTTAAAGCTGCTGAAGAGAAGCAGTGACTGTAAATTCATTTATAATTTTAGGAACCAGCCGAGACTTAAAACAACTGAGTCTACAACTGTGATTTTAAATAGAAAGCTAATTTAACTCAAATTGAAAAACGCCTCTAATCGTCCCTGCTGCAGTAAAATAAGAGCATTTTCATCCGACTGTTGATCCTATAAAAATATCGAATAATATCAATAATAAGCAAAAGTTCAATTTAAATGTTCCCATCTTATCAAATGTGAAGATCTACTACTTTTCTTGGTTTTATTTACTAGTGAACTAAATAAAATCAGGTGTTGGACACTTTGAAATTTAAACTTGTCACTTTGGGCCCAAGACCAATTATTTTTCAATATTTTCTGACAGTTTATAATAAAAAAAAAAGAGGAATTCTGCAAATCAAGACAATCATAGTTAAAAATCCGTCTCAGCTGAATCTGTGGTGGAAACATTATCACTGCACACGACAGAGAAATGAAGGACACACTTCATTCTGCAGATTTCAGGTTTTGCAGGAACAGAACAATGAGACACGAGAAATAATTTACAACACGTTGAACATTTTAAATCCTGCAGATGCTCGTTGTGACAGAAACACTTCAAACCAACAAAGACACAAATCTCCCAGAAAGCACATTTACCTGCAGCTGGTAAAGACACTCAGGCCTGTTTGTCTCTCACACACCGACGCTGCTCGGTTTGCAGGAGCAGAAACAACCACACTATCCTATAACTTTACATTTCATGAAGCTTTAAATAAAGAACGTAAGTGCAGCGTGTTTGGCTGACAGATAAAATACCCCCCCGACTAACCACTGACACAATGACCAGAGCTTTTCTTGTGACTGTGTCACCTCTCATTGAATGAGCGTCCACAGATCAGGTGTAATCTGATATATTTGTGAATCAAAGGATTAAACAAACCTTAACCGAGAGCAGAACTCAGAACTAAATCCATCCTCGTGTTAAATTAACCTGTTGCCATGACAACTCCTCCAGTCAATGTATTTTCAATTTTTCGTTAATGGGTTTGTTGTTTTATTGTTTTTACGTTCGGACGTTAGGGCCACACGCTGTCTCTGCACTGAGAGAACCCTCTGTGGACGGCTCGGCCGCTGTGCAGCATGTCAAACACATAAGAGCCATGGGGGGGGGGGGGGGTGCTCAGGACATGATTCAGGTCTCAGGAGATGTACAGAGATTTTTCTGGTTTGTTTTTCAGGATTATGATTATTATCAATATTATCTAGTCCCAGATTAAACGTTTCAATGACGAAGAAATGGATTTTAAAACAGCAGATGTCCTGCGAGGCCTCGGAGCTGCAGCTCATCACACAACACACAGAATCCCTTTTCTTCTTCTTCCTCTGCTGTGAGTGAAACGTCTCGGCCGTTCTGCTGAGGGTTCGAACCCTGAACATCGTCTGAGGAAGATTTAATTTGTGACGATGCTTCTGTTGTCTTGGACACAGTTGATCATATTGACTCACGTAAGAGTCGAATCTGTCTCCTTGTGTTTCTGATGATAAACGTTCCCTGTCCGCTTGAGAATGAAGATTCTTCTGATAGTTTTTAAAGCTCGTCTGATTCTGGCCCTGATATTTTCCCCCATAAGAGCCTCAGATCTTCGGGTGGGGCCCCGTGGGTCCAGAGCTCTTTCCATCAGGGCCCCTCGGCTGTGGAACGACCTGCCTGAAGGAGATAAGACTCACATTCTTAAAATGATGTCATCTTTTTTATCTTTCTTGCTTTTCTTCTTCTTCTTTGTATCATTTGCTTTTATGTTCTGTCGTCTTTTATCGTTTCGTTGTTTCACTTCTTTGTATTCGTCTTATTGCTTTTTTATTTGTTCTGAGTCTCCCGGAGCTTCCTGTGTCTGCTGGTCTGTTGTGAACCCTGTCTCTTAAAAGGAGCCTCATAAGTAAAGTTATCATGATTGTTAAAGTTTCTTTGTGTCGTGACTCTCTCTACCTGTCGAGCAGGTGAAGTTACACCAGTGGAACATCCCAGTGTCCGCAGTAACACGCTCCCACCAGAGACGTGCTCTGCAACTCAAAGCTCCGGCTCTTTTGTCCCCGCAAATCTGCCCACATTGTTGGAGCTGCATGGGGCCAAACAGCCTCCTTGTGCCAAACCAGACAGACCCCCCCTCCTCACACACACACACACACACACACACACACACACAGTCAGTTCATTAAGCAGAGACAGTGTGGTGGTTAAATAAAAAAACAAGGATGAGCTGAGACAAAAGAAATGAGAAATAATTGAAAACACTAAAATCTGCTTTTCTCTCCTCACTGACTCTTTTTCATTCGACTTGAACTTGATCCAGTTTCACCTTCCAACCTAAAGACTGAGCCACAGATTGATTTCTGTCTCATCCTGAGAGGTTCGATGCTCACGTCCCCTTGATTCCTGCCATAGAACCTATAAGACGCTTCATTCTGCATTTCCTCCTCTAAATTTCCCTTTGCTCTCATTGCGTCAGGAGCCACAGGCTGCACACGGACCCTGAGCTGCAGCACTCACCTGCGACTGAGCTCCTCCTGCAGCATCTTCCTCTGCAGCACATCTGCACAGACCCGGAGCAGCAGAGGAGCAAAGAGCAGAACAAACCTGATTTAAGAAAAACAAAATGTCCCTCTCAGTGTGGAGGAGACACGAAGCTCCTGCAGGACGAGGAGAAAACATCAGCGTTAGTTTTTCTAGAGAAACAGGAGATGGAAAACTGCTTCCACGCGATAACAAAAAGGAAACATGGCGGATTGAAAAATCTCCCACGCCAGAGTCATTACGCCTGCAATTAGAAGCTCATTTGCATAAATGCTAATGAGTCTGAAATACATGCGC
This sequence comes from Paralichthys olivaceus, assembly GCF_024713975.1. Lineage (NCBI taxonomy): Eukaryota > Metazoa > Chordata > Actinopteri > Pleuronectiformes > Paralichthyidae > Paralichthys > Paralichthys olivaceus. Next base: position 1,146,536 of record NC_091105.1, read on the forward strand.
TGGAGGGACACGAGGCTGATTCTGTTTCTCTGGAGGAGGAAGAGGAAGAAGAAGAAGAAGAAGCTCGAGGCCTGATTTTATTTTTTAAAACATCCAGAAGATAAATATTAAATTTTAGATTTGACTCATGTTGAAATTCATCATGAATAAAATCCAGCTCCGTTTATTTCTGCAGAAATAGTTTTCATTTTGTAGAAATTACACAAAAGTTGTGAATTTCTCTAAAATGAAAACTAAAAACACACAAACATACACAAACACACACACACACACACACACGTGCATCGTCTAATTTTTGTTAGAGCAAGAGAAGCAAAACTTTTCTAAATATTGTTTAAATTTAAATATATTTATACACAGTAACACAAAGATAATCAAAGTTGAATGAATCATTAATTCTTTATTCTACATGAATTAATCTTGTTGAGAACAAAGTGATTCGTTTATTAAAATCATCGTTTTTTTATATAAATTAAATGTGACATCATCTTAAACAGGAAGTGGAAACAGGATGAAAAATGATTTTTTATTCATGTTGATAATAAATAAAATAGTTTCACAGAGTTTTCTAACTTAAAGGTTTATCTTTATAAATGTCCTGTAAGAAATATTGAATTATTTATATTAAACTCTTACTGATCAGAAACAGCTCCAGCATTTGAATTCTTTGACTTCACACTCACTTTATTAGGAACACCTGCTTTTAGTTGTGTAATAATTTCAGATTGTTCGTAATGTTACTGATTCTTATTGTTAGAGTATAAAGTACATGAGGTCATAGTGTTTAGTTTGATCTCCTGATAAACTGAATGATAAATGTCGTGTTGAGCTCACAGGAAACTGAACGATGAGCAGGTTCACTTTCCTCTTTGTTCTCTTTCATGTCATTTGATCTCATTTGACTTTGTTTCATCATTTGTTTCAGGTAAACACTTCGTGCGTCCTGTGAAATGCGCAAAGCGGACATACGCAGATTCAGATCCAGATTCAGAGGCCGCGCACACGCAGGGAGGGTGACTGCTGTGTGTGCATTTGCGCGTGCGTGTGAGTGTTGAGTAATTATTATATTTAAAAAACACTTTAAGAGAATTGTACCGTGTGTTGTTCAATGTAGATTATTTATAACGCACAGTGACGAACCTTCATATACTAGTTAATTATATAACTGCTTTTATGTGAGGAGGGAGGAGGGAGGGAGGGATGAATAGAGGAATAGATAGATGATGGATAGAGGGATGGATGGATGGATGAATGGAAGGATGTATGGATAGAGGGATCGATGGAGGGATGAATGGATGGATGGAGTGATGGATGGTTAGAGGGATGATGGAAGGTTGGATGGAGTGATGGATGGATGGATGGATAGAGGGATGGATGGGTGGATGGATGGAAGGATCCACAGGTCGTTTCTTCCACTGAAGATAAAAGACAAAAGATTTTGTCGTTAAATCTGATTTTTCACACATTGTGAGAAGAGTTGAAGCGTTTTATTAGATTTTTTATTTTTATTAAATGATTAAAGGTTTAGAAAATACACATGATGTTTGGTTAAATATAAATTAAAAGCACGTGGCCACTGTGCTCCTCATTATCTCCTCAGTGTGAAAATACATGAAGCATTAAACTCAACCGTTTAAAGGACATTTAATTTATATCACCTGATGTGTGTTTAACATGAAGAGGTGATTTCATTTCAGTTTAATTGGTCTAAAATGTCTTTTAAACGACCTGTTGATAATTATCTTTATTCCAACATATATAGGACACACACACACACACACACACACACACACACATTTTTAATTATTTCAAGATCTGTGGTTTTTGTCTGAGGCTTAAACTAAAGTCAACAGGACATAATTAATATACATTTTTTGTTTGTTGAGTTTCTCTGATTGGCTGATCAGCAATAATTGTCCAATTAGTGACGAGGTGAAATCATACACACGCACACAGACACACACACACGCACACACACACACAAACTTCGGAATCCTCAGACAAAACACTTTTTATATGATAAAACTCTGTAGCTTCAAATTAACACAAATGAACAGAGTCTACAGATCAATAACAAATACAATAATAAATAAATGAAATCAATTAAGATCAACCTCGTTCTTTCTGAAAACTTTAATATTTTTATTCTAACGATTTGTCCCATAAAGACTTTTCAGAGGATTAAATGAAAAAGAAAAAAACTCAATTTTTAAGAAGATTAGAAAGAGAAAAAAGAATTTAATCTTCAAAAGATCAAATGTAAATGTTGTTTATTCTCTGTTTTATTTTAAAAATGTAACAAGAATAAACAACGAATCATAGTTTAATCATTTTATTTGAAATTATTTCGTTTTCAAATTTTTTGTGAATAAAAAACGTTTTCATGTAAATAAGATTTAACTAAAAAAACAACGTGTTATTTGCAGATTTAGAATTTCAAAATAAATCCTGAGGGCTTCAGATGAATCTGCTGTAATTTGAATTAACCGCTGTGAACGTTGACAACCACACGCACGCACACGCACGCACAAATGGCGCATTTGCATGTTGTATCCCACGGTGGAAATTACAATGGGGAACAATTAATATGCGCATAAATTAAAAGTGAGAGGGGATCGTGAATTCCAGGAACAGGCGGTCATCCAAAGAGGAGCAGAGAAAAGAGGCTCTGTGCGTTCACACGGGAGGAGGAAGAGGAGGAAGAGGAGGAGGGAGGGTGAGAGAGGGAGGAGAAGGAGAAGAGAGGATGCTGCAAAGACAATGGAGGGAAAGGAGGAGAAGGAGATGGAAGGAAAGTGGAGGGAGAAGAGGAGGAGATTAGGATTTGTGCACAATCACTGCTAATGTGTTTTATTTTGTCTTGTTAATTATCATAATAAATACTTCTACTACTACTAATACTACTACTAATATTTAGATAGTTCAAGTATTCACAAAGTGTAAAATGAAAACCAAGAAAACAAAAGACCAAAAGAATTCAATGTGATTCAGATTCAAAGAACAAACTGCCGGAATCATTGAACACATTTAACGTTTCACTAATTTCCCTGAGAATAATAATGATAATGATTTCTGGGTCCAGAGTTAAAGCAGCTCTAGATGACTGATATCTGAGCTGCTGGGCCTCCTGGAGGGACGAGCTGCACTCAGTGACTTCAGAAAATCCACAACACAAAGTTTTCTTTCTGGAAATGTGTTTCATTTCTTCTGGAATCATATTTTTTGCTTCATGGCGACCACACTGACATTAAGTGAATCACTGCACACATCACTTCTAACGGAATCAAACCGTGTGATCATTCACGTCAAACACAACAGAGATGAGTGTGAAGTAGTTCAAGTGATGATGTGTGTCACCAAGGACGTCATGTGATTGTTTCATCACGATCAAACAGAAACTCTGAATTCTTGGTTTGAATAAAAGAAATCAGACGACTGATATCTGAGGTTGTGTGACTTCCTGTCCTGGTCCTGCTCCCTGGATGTTTTCAGGCAAGTATAATTAAACAAGTTATTGTCTTTAATATTTCAAATGTGGTGTATTTTAAATATTTGTGTATATTTTTATGTACAAACCATTATTGAGTTTTACATCATTTTCTTTTGATATTTCCTTTGATGAGCAGCTTTGATGTTTCAACCGACAAACTTTCAGATGATTTTTACAAACTTCTAAATATTAAAACCTGGATTAGATCAGATTACTGTCAGTTCAACTCATCAATTATCAATAAACCCAATTAGATGATGTGACCTGGAAATAAATTACAGTGTAAACAAACTTTGACTTTACAAAGATATTATAAAGGTAGAAGATACTAATGATCTAGTTATTTCAGCAGATATCAGTGAAATCTCATCACAGGTAAAACAAATAGAAACAAAACAGAAGAGGACAGTTTGACTTCCAGTCAGTTTATTGTTACGCTTTAGCTCTAATGTGTTCGAGGACCTCATTCCCATTATTGCAGATACATAATACAATATTAATTTTGTGGTTGATCTGATGGAGCTGTTAATGTTCGAGATGTGAAAAACCAGGATGTAAAAGCTGAATCTAAATGATGAGAAGTGTAAAAGTAGATAAAAGTTTATTCGGGAGAAGAGAAGTTGACGGTTGAAGGATCTCGTTGAGTCTCGATCACCATGTCGACTCCCCTCAACACGTCTGAGTGTCTCTCATGGTGCTTGAGTCTGAGAGCGTCTCCACCACACATCCCTCACCAGACTCCAAGGAACCCAGAGGTCAAAGGTCACAGCTCAGAATCATCATCGTTAGAAAACCAGATCAAATAAAGTCAGAGGAAGTTTTCATTTGTGATTCATTTGATTCTTTATGAGCCACAGATGAAACTAGGTAAAACATGAAACCAGTGAACTGACAGAAAACATCATCACATTCAGAGCAGAGGGTTTCCAATGAGCAGCAGGGGTGTAGCGCCCCCTACAGGACAGACAGTCAACCTGCACATATACATTTTTAGATGTATGTCTCTCTCTAGTGGCTGCTTGGTTTCACTACAACAGGTCATCTACACGGGAAAACCAGTAAACTTAGCTCCTCAATATGACTGATACTAGCTCTGCTATAATAATAATAAATAACTACAATACTGAATCAAGTTGAACTACTACAAACTGTAGCTAATCATAACAATTGATAAACAATAAAATGCATTTAAAGAAACTGTTAAAGCAAAGTTTAAATGGAAGAAGAAACCTTTCATTGAATTATAAAAAGTCAAATCATAAAAACCTTTGCATTAGAAGTTTGAGATTTAGACCAGACGTTCCCAAACCTTTCTGCCCTTGAGTCCAATATAATCCCACCAGACAGTTGTGACCCTCGTTCTCCCAAAGAATATTATTTTCAGCAAGTTCACAAAATAATTCACCGACATGCACATGTTGCTATGTTTCCTCTGTGGTGCTGTAACTGAGGCCGTCAGTTTCTAATCAAATGAATCTATTATGGCTCAAATACGATATTGAGAATCATCATGATCACCAACTAAAGTAGAAAAAAACAGCTCTGCAAACCTAAACTTAAATAAATGTGAGACATTACAGATAAAATAACCAAAATGTGAAATAAAACAATTTTAGCAGGATGTTGGAAGGTTTAAGTTCAAATTACTAAAACGACCAGATGATGGAAGTGAACTCAAATTAAAGATGTATTGTGTAGGATCCACAGTTGGCGTAGAACTTCCCCTCGCTGCAGATAACCTGAACGTTCCAGCTCCAACCTGCACGCTGGGCTCCTCCTGACCTTCCCCCGTTAATCCGCTCTGTGACTCCTCTCCCTCTGATTGCAACACTTCAGCCCTAATTGAGGGATACAGGCCTGGGAGGAGTGGGGGCGTTTGTTGCCTCCGTTGCCATGGACACTGAGTGTTGCTAGGCAGCCAGAAGGATGCTGTGGAAGCGGAGTGCAGCGGAGCAGCGGGTCACTGCAGCGAGAGGGAAGTGCACCCACACAACCTGCTCGCACACTGACCGACACACTCTCACACATGAGATGAGGCACGGAGGGAGACGTAACCAAGACGAGACAGATTGAAGCTTAACTCAGAATCACTCAAACACTGGAGCTGTGGAAAACAGATGTTCCTCTCGGCCCACAAACAAACACGTGTTGGGCGAAGTGAGGCCACCAGCATGTCCAGAGACACTGAGCGACTCTGATCTGCTGCTGCTTCTTCACATGAGAAACGCAAACTCAGGAGAATCAAATCAGCTGACAGAGTCAAAACAGTCCATCTGCTGCAGTGTGAATATCAACCTGCTGCTGCTGGAGACACCGACACTGAAACATTCAGCAAACGTGCTGGAAAAATGAACCATAAACCAGTTGATGCTCCAGGATTGAAGTCTGGAAAACATCCGCTCAGAAGTGATGCAAGATTAGTGTCGGACTCATGAGCGAGTGAGGAAGTCGAGATGATATGATCCCAACATCTTTCAGAAACCCTGGACCACATCAACACTGAGGGGAAATATGAAACTACTGAGAAAGAAAGAAAGAGATGAGGCTGAAGAACAACCAACAGACGTGAACAGGAAAGAGAAAGCAGGAGGGGAGAAGATTAGGTCCCACCGTTCAGACAGGGAGAGATCTGTCATCAGAAGAGAGAAAGACAGAGCGAGGAGATAAGAGAGTGTGAGCAGTCAGACGCTGGGTTTATTTTAATCCCAGCTAAGTTTATTCTTTCAATTTGGCAGATTTCTCTTTAAAAACCAGCAGCGCCTCAGGTTTTCAGTGACAGGAGCAAGAGCAGCAACAGACACTAATGACAACAAGACGTTAGAGGCTACGAATTCCAGATGAATCTTCAAACACGGCTTCAGATCGCGGCTTTTTAAAAAATCCCCCTTCATCTCCTGACTCTTCTGGGATGATGATGCTGATCCACCAGAGCAGTTAAAATGCCACGACCGCTCACCTACGATGTCGCTTGACCTCTGTGTGCAGCCAAAACACATCTGATAGGACCCCTGACGGTGCCCTGTGGTACACCACAGCACCAAGACGAGCAGCAGATCCTTTAAGTTGTGGAGCTGATTGGACTTCATCATGTTCCAGTGACTAGATGATGTCAGGGGTTCAAATGTTGACGTAAAACTTTTATTTTGTGTTAAAAATACCCTGTAACACACCGAATGCTTTGGATTTATACTGAACAACATTTTAAATTGTAAGTCTGGTCATTTTGTGGATCAGGTGCAACCTGCAGGTCATTTGAACCTCTGTCGTGCAAGAGGTAAACCTTCCACCACTGCCATCGGGGAGCATCATTACCACGGCTGTTCATGGCCACAACGTGGAGAGCGTTTGAATCTGATGCAGAATGAGTCTTTGCACTGTTCCTTTAAAAGGTCGCTCTACTACAAAAACTAAAAGTGTGATGTTTCTGTCAGGAGGTCGAATCAGACCAGTGTGTGTGTCGTCATGTGTCCAGATGAAAACACTAATCTAACAGCTGCAGAGCCGACCCCAAATGGTGAGGTCACGGCCATCGTGTGAACCACCAACATGAATTCCCGGGTCACGGCTTAAGTCTCAGATTTGGATAAATAAATGAAAAGTCTGCAGAAAGTGGGAGCAGATGTGTCAAGTGTCTGAATACTGCACGACTACCAAAGAGCTGCAGCTCAGTGAGTGTTTGTTATGTAGCCGGAGCTTTGAAGCCGCTGATGAACGCACAGGAAAAGGCAGTTTGATAGTTTCCATCCACAGAGAAATCATTTCACAGACTCGACACAATCAAATCATCAGAAAATGAACTACGAGATGAAAACCTGCACCCAGGGCCAAGTGATTCTGCATCTCTTCAATAGGGGGCGCCAAACAGCAGGTATTACTTTGGCTGGTTCAGAGCTGACGTTGATTTGAGCCTCAACTAAACTCTGTCGCTGCAGCTGGATCCTGAAATAAGGACTGACTCACACCACTGGACTCATAAATACCAGCAGGGTCTTTTTATTTACCGGTTCTACCGCAGACTGAGGTCGTTGCCTGTTTTTCATTTTTCCCGCGGCATCGCTCTGACCCATGAGGCCGAGCGGCCGACCGCTGGACTCCCCAGCTGTACACGTAGCGACCTCCCTCTGACTGCTGCAGTTCTGCTTAAGCTCCTTATGTAAAGCAGAAAACACAGTGTAATCTGTGTGTGTGCCTCTGTCAGGCTGTGTGTCTGAGCTGGTGTCACAACACTTACTTTGTGTGTCTCAGCCTTTTCATCGGTTCATGAACACGTTATTTAAATAAAGGATTCACCCTCGTCCCCGTCAGCTGGTCAGACTCTCACCCACAGGAGGACTCAACCTGCAGAGCTCCAGACCTCTGTGTCTGAAGTCAGAGAAGATGTGTGTTGTTGTTGTGTGTTGTTCTGATGTCAGAGAAGTTGTGTGTTGTTGTGTGTTGTTCTGATGTCAGAGAAGTTGTGTGTTGCTGTGTGTTGTGTTGTTCTGAAGTCAGAGAAGATGTGTGTTGTTGTTGTTGTGTGTTGTTCTGATGTCAGAGAAGTTGTGTTGTTCTGATGTCAGAGAAGTTGTGTTGTTCTGATGTCAGAGAAGTTGTGTGTTGTTGTTGTTGTGTGTTGTTCTGATGTCAGAGAAGTTGTGTTGTTCTGATGTCAGTTGTGTTGAAGCTGTGAAAACGTGGGAGTGGATCCAGCTGTTTCCTGCTGAACGCTGCTGTTTGCATGTGTTGCTTCAGAGTTTGACAGAACAACAAACACTGACTCTACGTGACCGACTAACTCCCTCTGTCTGAGTCAGCGCACACACAACTACGAACACCACAACTACGAACACCATGACTATCGAACACCATGACTATCGAACACAACAACCGAACACCACAACTGTGGAACACAACAACTACGGAACACAACTACGAACACAACAACTACGGAACACAACTACGAACACAACAACTACGAACACAACTATGAACACAACAACTATGAACACAACAACTACGAACACAACTACGAACACAACAACTACGGAACACAACTACGAACACAACAACTACGAACACAACTATGAACACAACAACTACGAACACAACAACTATGAACACAACAACTACGAACACAACTACGAACACAACAACTACGAACACCACAACTACGAACACAACAACTATGAACACAACTATTACTAACACAACAACGGAACACAACAACTATGAACACAACAACTACGGAACACAACTACGAACACAACAACTACGGAACACAACTACGAACACAACAACTACGAACACAACTATGAACACAACAACTACGAACACAACAACTATGAACACAACAACTACGAACACAACTACGAACACCACAACTACGAACACAACAACTATGAACACAACTATTACTAACACAACAACGGAACACAACAACTATGAACACAACAACTACGAACACAACTATAAAGACCACAACTATGAACACAACTACCGAACACAACAACTATGAACACAACTACGAACACAACAACTATGAACACCACAACTATGAACACAACAACTACGAACACAACTATGAACACAACAACTACGAACACCACAACTACGAACACAACTATAAAGACCACAACTATGAACACAACTACCGAACACAACAACTATGAACACAACAACTACGAACACAACTATAAAGACCACAACTATGAACACAACTACCGAACTCAACAACTACGAACACAACAACTACGAACACCACAACTACGAACACAACAACTACGAACACCACAACTACGAACACAACTATAAAGACCACAACTATGAACACAACTACCGAACACAACAACTATGAACACAACTACGAACACAACAACTATGAACACCACAACTATGAACACAACAACTACGAACACAACAACTACGAACACAACTATGAACACAACAACTACGAACTCAACAACTACGAACACCACAACTACGAACACCACAACTACGAACACAACAACTACGAACACAACTATAAAGACCACAACTATGAACACAACTACCGAACACAACAACTACGAACACCACAACTACGAACACAACAACTATCAAACATCACGACTACTGAACACCACAACTAGCGAACACAACAACTAGCGAACACAACAACTACGAACACCACAACTACGAACACAACAACTATGAACACAACTATTACTAACACAACAACGGAACACAACAACTATGAACACAACAACTACGAACACAACTATAAAGACCACAACTATGAACACAACTACCGAACACAACAACTATGAACACAACTACGAACACAACAACTATGAACACCACAACTATGAACACAACAACTACGAACACAACTATGAACACAACAACTACGAACACCACAACTACGAACACAACTATAAAGACCACAACTATGAACACAACTACCGAACACAACAACTATGAACACAACAACTACGAACACAACTATAAAGACCACAACTATGAACACAACTACCGAACTCAACAACTACGAACACAACAACTACGAACACCACAACTACGAACACAACAACTACGAACACCACAACTACGAACACAACTATAAAGACCACAACTATGAACACAACTACCGAACACAACAACTATGAACACAACTACGAACACAACAACTATGAACACCACAACTATGAACACAACAACTACGAACACAACAACTACGAACACAACTATGAACACAACAACTACGAACTCAACAACTACGAACACCACAACTACGAACACCACAACTACGAACACAACAACTACGAACACAACTATAAAGACCACAACTATGAACACAACTACCGAACACAACAACTACGAACACCACAACTACGAACACAACAACTATCAAACATCACGACTACTGAACACCACAACTAGCGAACACAACAACTAGCGAACACAACAACTACGAACACAACAACTACGAACACCACAACTAGCGAACATCACGACTACTGAACAACATTTACTTGACTTTTATTCTGGAATGAAAAGAATCAGCCTGTGACTGCTCCACACTGACGTCACGTGACGCAGCTCAGATTACAAAGTGTAAATAAAGAAAACAGAGGTAATTCATCATCCTCGCGTGAACCTGAGCGCGTGTGAGAGTGAACTCGTGCACGTGTGCTGCGGTGACACGCGCCTCACAGCGTCACCGCCACGTCACTGCCTCCCTCACTGTAAACATCGTGTTCCTCCGCCGAGGAGAGACAAAGTAGTCCCCCGCTCCGACATGAAGTGAAAGTTAAACCTGGAAACTGAAAAACTTTGTTTTCACCTCAGTTATCACGCGTGAGCGTAGTGACGTCGGAAGTGACGTGTGTTTGTGTGTTTGCTGAGCGGATGACAGATGCACACAGTTGTGTTGTCAAAGTGAACAAACATCCCCACAGAGTCTGAACTGAGCTGCTGAAGCTGCTGCTGAAGCTGCTGCTGCTGAAGCTGCTGCTGAAGCTGAACACAAACTCAAGTTTCATGTGTTTCTAATGGGGGGGGGGGCAGGCTGTGATTTGCTTACTCGCTGCTGTCACAACATGAGCGGCGGAGGGATACGGAGTCTTAACACATGATGGCCCCGCCCACCCGGCCGCTCACCCTCCACCAACTCTGCACCGACGACGTGATTGGTCGAAGGGGCGCGCACCGCTCGCTCCCATTGGCCCGCGGTGGCTGTCGGTCAGTGCGCGGCGCCGCTCAGGGCGGATCAGGCTCCATTTGCCTGAACTCAATAGTTCCATAGTATCAGGAAGCTTCAGCTGCGAAGCGGCGCGGAGAGTTACACTTTGCCTTTGATGACACCTCGTGTGCGCTTTGAAGCCGACAGAGCGACGTTGGTCCGCGGCGTCATCACACAGATGTGGACCCGCTGCTCCGGTGAGTCTCCTCATGTTTCCTGTGTGTGGGCAGCCGTGACAGCTGTGCGTCCACGCGCCGCGGCGGTGCGTGTGCGGACGGTCGCCGTGCGCGCTGCTCGCAGTCCGAGCCCCGGTCCTCCTGGCCGCTCCGTCACCGAGAGCGCAGCTCCGGTCTCCGGTAACGTGTCGCAGCCGGTGGGTTCGAGCGCGCTGCGTAGTGACTGTCCATCAGGAGCGCGCGCTGAGCGTCCAAGTGTCAAACCGTCCCCTCGGTCCCGACGCGGTTCATCCACAACCCGGAGAGACAGGGTCTGCTTCAGCTGCAACTTTTATCACGTCATCAATTCAGTTTACGCGTAAAGTGACAGGTTTACATTGCAGCAGTGTGTGTGTGTGTGTGCGCGCACGTGTGTGTGTGATTCTCCTCATATCATCTAAGCTGTTGTGTCGCTCCAATAATTTTATGTCTCTTTCATGAGCCCATTTCCGACGATTGTGCTCTCGTCGCTGTGCGGTAATTGCTTTTCTCCCGGGAAAGAGAGAGAGAGAGAGTGCCATCAAAACTTCTAATTTCCTCCTCAGACCCGGAATCCATTTTGCTCGTGGAAGCAGCCCAGTAATGATGTTCTCAATAAACCCGAGCGAGGCTCCTGTCCCGTCAGACCTCATGTTTGTGTTTGTATTCTCATTTGGAGTCAGTTTTTCCACTTCCAGCCTTGGGTCTGGCAGCGTCTCCGAGAGAGGCAGGTGACTGGGATTAGAGTGGCAGCAGCAAGACAGTGAGGATGTGTCTCTGGAGAGAGAGGTCTCACATGTCAGGAGGAACTGTTATCTATTACATCATTATCTTGTGCAGCAGAGGGATGTGCTGCGACGTGGACAGATGATGCCCGCAGGTAAAGTCCAGGTTTGCCAAAAAGATGTCACACAGGATCCCCGGGGAGACGCTCCAGATGAGGGTGCTGAGCAGTCAGAGCGAGGCAGAGCAGATTAGTGGTTCTTCCTGAGTGTCGCCTCAGAGGCCCATAACCACAGATGAGTGTTTGTCCAGATAAGGACGGTAACACAGAGATGTGGTCGATCGGATGGACGGTGTTTGTCAGGGTGACTGAACACGCACCTGCAGAAATGCACCTGAACCCCTCAGGTCAATCAGCTCAGAGATCAAACCATCCACCGAAGATTTAACGATTCCTCTGTCAAATGAAACCTGCATCACCGGGCTGATTCACGTTTGGAAGCAACAAATTGAAGCTCAGAGGTGAAACCAGGACTTTGAGAGTCAGAACTTCCATCCAGAGGAAATGAGGCTCTCTGACGTCGGATTGTTTTCCTTCTCATTCATCTGCAGTTCTGTGGTTTAAAGCTCAAACCTGTTTGAAGCTCGACTGCACAAACCCCTGTAGGCAAAATAAACAGTTGGAGTTTGGTGAAATTTTGGTCCTGTGAAAATCAAGATACTGAGAATTGACCGTCTCTGTTATATTTGGGTTTAGTTCTATTGAACATATTTGTTTGGTTTTATGGCACTTTTAGTTTAGAAGGTGCCAAGTCAGATTTATGGGAGTTTTCGGAAAAATCAGTTTCCCAGACTGATGTGAAGTTGAAAGTGATTTGACTGTAATGTCCATGAATCTGTCGTCTCATTTCCTATTATCTCATAAAATACTTGAGGGACAGAAGACAGGAGGTTTATGTCGGCCCCCTGCTGTCAAGATGTCAATCCTTTTTACTACATGACACTTTTTTTCCCCGTCTTTTCACGTGTTAGAAACCTCATCAACATGTCCGCTCGCTCACGGTGAATTCTCTGCAGTTTGTGGATGTTTTACTTACTACTTGCTGCAGGTACTGACTAGGACTTTTGTATTTTCACTCACATACGTCCCAATTTCCAGACATTATCCGGAGTTCAGTGCAGGTCTGAAAGCAGCTGTGGTCTCTCAAGTCTCTGGAGGAATCTCTCCTCCCCTCACGCTCTCACATGGGAACACAATCCGCAAATTGGACAAAATATTGTAACTGGACTTGTTCAGTGCAAAAGCTTAAGCTCCAGATAAGTTACAGGCTCAGCTCCAGCAAAGGGCTTTTGTGTCCCTGAGAAGCGTGACTGCAGCCGGAGCCATGCGCTGCTCTCCTCAGCAGAGTAAAGCGCCATTCCATCCTTTTTTTAAAAAATTTTTTTAAGAAGTGAAAATCATCTTGGATTTCATTCTGCCGAGCATCCGTCCAAATTCCCAGAGTCGGAGTTTGGAGGTTTGGGGAGAAGCAGGACTGGGGTTTTTGGTTTTCCTCACTGAAGTTCAGCCATGTGCTGCATTGTGTGCTCTGCTGGCTACAGTCAAAACACAGTGGGGGGAAAAAAACAACCTCCCGCCTCCTCCCGCCTCCTCCCGCCTCACTTCTGCTAATTTGAGGAAGTACAATCATTCTCTCCTGCTGCAGCTTCCTGCTGAACTGCAAACACAGGCAGGCAGCCGCCGTGCTCTCCAGACATTACAGAGCGCACCGTGTCTGTCGGAGTCTAAGTGCACGTGACGTGTAGTTTCCCATGTGCAACAGGGTGTTCGAGTCAAGTGTACATTTTAGGATTTGACAGTCGTGTTCAAACAGCTGAATTTATTTTCATGATCGATTCGTCGGTTGATTGTTTCTCTTACTTGACTGATTGTTTTTCTGCACAGTGTCAGAACACGGTGACTCTGACTCTGATCTCTTGATTTGTGTTGGAGTGGAAATCCTGTTTTTATTTTAATTTATTTAATGAAGTTGTTTTCTCACTGAAGAAGCTGGAACCAGTGACTTTTGACTGATTTATTTTGACTAAATTTACTTATTCCAACATCCAATCTGTTACCGAGTAAATTAATTAACTTTAAAGTTTGTACATTTCACTCACAGACCTTGAATTTCATTGTTATAGTTTGTTATAAGCATTTCATTTTTGGTTTGGTAAAGAAATCTGATTCAAAAATTAAACACGCCTGATATTTTCTGTCAAGATCCACAAGTTATTCTCTGAGAAACTTTCCACCAAGTTTCCATAAAATCAGTTCGGTAGTTTTTGCACAATCCTGCTGTCGAATTACAAACAGTAATAAAATCACGACTTCCTTGTCGGAGGTAATGAATCAGATTCAGGTTTCTGATTTTAGAAGCTGAATCCATTCATTGATCGAGGGGAAACTAGATTCACACACATTCATCGACTGCTCCACCTACTGGTGGTGTTGTAATGACACTAGATGGTCTGTGAGCAGCGGAATAAGATCCCAACCAAACCTTTGAATGATGCTAAAGAGCTAAAGAGCGAGCTGCAGCGTATTAATTCCCTGACAGATATTGCAGAGCTCTCCATTAATCAGGGCCCTCCACACTTCCACGGTGGAACCCAGGACGTTGGCTCGCACTGTAATTGTAACTGGGGTCTAATTTTCACTAATCAATGTGTTTGTTGGCCGGGCTGAGTATTGATGGGCTTTAATCACTGCTGAAGCCAAGGCTGCATTAGAGAGTGAGAGCAGAAAATGACATCAATTTGTTTTACATTCCAACAGCAGGGAAAGAACGCTGGTGAGTTGTGGTGCTGTCGCCCCCTCGTCTCCCGCCACCTTGTTGATTTGGCTGTTTACCTTTTCAGCTCAGCCGCGTACGATAGAGCAGCCTCGGTGCTGGACATGTGTTTTCCGTGTGCTCGCCTGCAGCTGACCCGTGCTCTTGTCCCAGAAACAACCTGGTAAGCCCATTTAGACGAGCGTGCCCCCTTTAATGGCGTCTAACTGAAAGCCTCACTCCACGACTCGAGCTCCTTTTCAAACAGACAGATCATTTCGGCAGAAAGAAGCAATTACTACCTGCTCTGGCCGTGTTGCTTTCATGGCCTCTTTTGTGTGCCGATTCCGAGGCAGATTTTGTCCACGGCTGTTCCCACGCTGAGCGAGGAGAACAGGAAGAACTCAGCTGCACAGCAGGCCTCTGCCTTCTGCTATTATGGCTATGATTCAATCATCGCAGGGCAGCGCTTTACCCCGGCACATTGAAAGAGGGAATGAAATGTCCTCACTCCCTCACTGTTAATGGAACTTAAAGCCAAAGGTGTTTTTGTACAAAGAGGAGACCATCAGCCCCTTAATGTGAGAAGTAGCAGCAGCAAGCCTCACCTCACAATCCACTCTCCCCCCCCCCCCCCCCCCCCCCCCCCCCCCCACTGTGATTCCAAAATGGCCTCCCTCCTGTGCCTGCAGCCATAGAAGCACCAGGCAGGGTGGAGGAACCAGGCTGGGTGAGATTCTCTGATGCTGCCTATTGTTTGTTTTCTTTGGCCCCGGCCAGAGTTTAACGTGCAGAAGCAAAGCTGAAGCAATTAAAGCTCCGTCCCTTCAGTGATCACTCTGTTTGGTTTTCAGTAGCATCGGAATGAGCAAGAGAAAGTTAACTGGCAACTGTTTTAGTCTGATTAATCATTGGTCAACAAAGAAGTGTTTTTATAGAGGCTGAGACAACAGGAGGAAAGAGGAGGCCACGAGATCTGACTGAAAGCACTTGAGTATTTAAAACCTGTTCACATTTCAATCAATTTAGTACCATTTCTGATATCTGGAGTTAGGTATTAGTACCTCGCCGTCCTTTACCTTCAATACTTTGCTCTCTGTAAAACCAGAAAATGTATTTTCACCTCCAGGAGGTAAACCTACCGAACCTTGTGAGAAGAATGTTTTGACAAATTTCTGTTTCCAAGGTCAAGTAAGAGCGTTCAGACTCATTTAAATAATAGTTTTGATAACGAGTGTTCATCAAATTAAAGTAGCAAACATTTGTAGCCTCAAACGTCTGAATTTAATCTGGTAACATTTTATGGATTGAACAAAGCTGAGTGTCAGGATGACCAGCCCTTCATGCACTGTGTAATCTTCCCCTTGTTGAAGTCTGGTCGGACGTATTTGCCAACACGGCCTCCCCGCTCTGACCCTTGGGGCAGGAGCGAAGGATTAGGATCCACAGAGGCCGTGGCTGCAAGGCTACAAACCGCCTTACATACACAGGACTAATCCCTGTCCTCCAGCAGGCTCTTAATTGAGCCATCATCAGCTGCTGATCTACGGGTTAAACATCAATTAAGGTAATGAGCAGATAGAGGCGGGGTTGCTCTTCAGACCAGGGGGGCAGGGAGGTGATGCAGGCCCATCCTGAGGAGGAGGAAGAGGAGGAGGAGGACTGAAGTGTGTGTTTCCCTGTGATTTGGAGTGGAGTGTTGATTATAGCCGTGCACGATGGAGGCTTCTTCAAACAGCCTGTTGGTGATTTGTTGTTGGTTTAGCTGTGTTGGTTTTGGAGCGGCTGCAGCCTGGGTGAGCTCCTCAGCTGCTGCTGGGCACTGGGCAGGATTCCTGCCTGATTAGATTCTAAATTCAGAGAAGAAAAACAGATCTTCAGTTGATATCGGACCTTTGCACCTTTTCATAAAGTAACGAGATCTCCTGCATTCATGTAAATTCATCTGTTGATTTATCATTAATCTCTGTCACCGAATGATTATGCACGAATCTGTTCGTGTTATCGGACAAGGGATTTATTTCTTCGTCACTAAAGCAGCAGACATTAAAGTGTCTCTGAGCCCAACGTGACTTTGTGAGATTGCTTGTCTTTTCCAATTTGTTCAATTAGCAGTGATATGAAACAGGAAAAGCAGCTGGATCCTCAGAATCTTTGACTTTTGTTGAGGATTTTGTGATTTGAAACCACCAAACTAGTTTTATTCACCCACAGTTCAATCAGATTAAAGCAGAATATTCTGTAAATATGATTTCATCTCCTGTGTCATCATGAAAACATCTGGTACAACACTGTCTGAGGAGTTTTGATGTATTAATTCTGTTTTGAAATCACATCTAAACACATGAGGTCTGGTAGAATGGAAATTGTTTTGGAAACTAAATAAATAAATAACATGTTTTATGTGTCCACATTGTTGGAATGTGTGGTTTTGTGTTTCAGTCCCTCCGTGTGTTTCTGACCTGTTCCAGTATGAGACGTGAAGTTACTTCTGGTCAAATGAGACTTGATATGTCAGGAACACGATCTTTGAGGTCACTGTGACCTTTTGACCTTTGACCGCCCAAATCTAATCAGGTGATCCTCGAGTCTAAATGAAAATGTCTGACCTTGACCTTTACCCGTCAAAATTCTAATCGGGTCGTCCTCAAGTCCAAGTAAATGTTTGTTCCAGATGTTATTATATTCCCCATGGGTGTTCCTGACACATGAGATAACCTTGACCTTTCACCTTTCAACACCAAATCCTTTTCGGTTCCTGACACGTTCACAAGAACAAAAACTTGTTTTGTAAGGTCACAGTCACCTTTGACCACTAAGACTGGAAGAAGTTCCCTCTGAGCGTTCTCGAAATATCAAGCGTCCGTACTGACGTATAGACCGATGGGCAACCTGACAACTGAACTCTGGCTGTGCCGTCACAGGAGCGAACGCTGAGCCCCACAGACGGGAACGAAATTAAAAAGCAGTCTTGTAGATTACCACTTGAAATCGAAAATGTCATCATTTCTATTTTCCCTGAAAGCATTTGTGGAAGTGGATAATTAAGTGTTAAAAGCCTTTTGTGTTAACAAATCTCATTTGTCTGTAAAGTGGGATGCGTTTAAGGAACTCATCTGTCCTCGGAGAGCGTGAGTGAGTTGGTTTATTTAACCAACACTTAGCGAGGGTCGGGAGGGGAATCATCAGACAGCCGCTGGAATGTTTTTGTTGTGACGGCACAAGCCTCCATTCGATAAGATTACTTCATAATTATTTCATATCATCATTAGAGAAGCTCCTCTGGGTTCTGATGCTGTAATATCCTGCAAGGCGTCCTTCTGCCTGTTTCCATTGGACCGTGGTGAGTTCAGGGAAGCTGCTGTGTCCGTATCCAAGGGGTCAATTAAATGTCAAGCATGTCCGCGCATACCCGTGTTAAATTCATAATTTAATTATTAACAAACACAGATGATTCAATCTTTAAATACATAACTATTTCATGAGGAGAACTCGTTACTTTCCCATCAGCAGTCATTTCGTTTCACGTCATTCAAAGAACAGACATATTTCACTTTAGCCGCCCGAGTGTCAATTGCAGAGGTATTTTTTTTTCCTCCAGAACTTAATTGGCTCTACAAAGTGTAAAACACTAGATCAGTGTTTTTTTGGAAACGTGGTTAAATGCCGGTTATTGTTTTTATGTGCTCAAGCTGAAGAATCACAAAAACTTCTGGTGTGTTCAGTCCTTTGTTTTCATTTCACACACTTCAGTTGAACAGCAGTAACATATGACAATTAACATGTGTTTGAATGCATCATACGTGTAATTAATCTGTCAGAGAGGTGCACATGCAGATGGTTCTGAGGCAGAAGAAGCTTTCACCTCTGCTCAGTCCGTCCTTGTTTAATCAGTGAAACATGATGTGAAACATCGGGAAGTTGTGTTGATGTGAAAACAACCTGATCTGTTGTGGCTTTCTGGACGAGCGGCAACTGCTGGTCTCGGCTTTCAGCGCGGGCGACACGTTCAACCTCGAGTTTAACGAGAACGTGGGATTCCACACTCCTGTTCGGTGGAGTTGAATGTCAGCGCGGCCTAAATCATGAGCAGCCCTCTGTGGTCGACCGCAGACTTTTCCATTCATCCCCCAGATAAACAGAGAGCAGAGAGAGTTTCTCAGCTCCGTCCTCATGATGGATTCTGGAGAAGTAGGGCGGCAGAGCGGCCTGGACTTTAAAGAGAGCGTCTTGCAAAACGAAAGGTCACAGGATCCGAGTGCACATGAATGTTCTGCCAATGTGCCCTTGAGCAAGAAGCTGAAGTCTCACCTGCTTATACACCACGCTGATATTTCAGTGATGATGTGATAATGGAATTGTTTACATTGTGCGTCACAGTTCATCAGATCTGCTTCAGTCATTCTACGAACGACTGTTACACAAAAGTTCAGCAGAAATAAAAGAAATGTTGGTAAGTCCCTACTCAGTTGTTGATTTTTGCTAAAAATATCTTGCTCAGGGCACTAAATTTATCCGGTCCGCCTCGGAAGGAATTGCTGAAAATATCCGGCTTTAGAGCCAAAGTGGAAATCTGTGCTGACCTCGTTTTTTGCTGTGAGGTAGAAACAGATGAGCAAATGAAAACAGAGAAAGCACGTTACATTTATTTTGATCAGGGATTATGGAATCTGTAGGAATCTGGCCTCACTATTACATTTCATCTCCGGCTGTCTCTGCTGTCCTGTCGTCTCTCTCTCTCTCTCTCCTCCCGTTTGCTTGAAGCACTTTATCCAGATTAAGTTGTATTTCCCTTCTTTTAATATTCTCTTTACCGACCAAAGAGGTCGTCTGATGCAAAGCCAGCCAAATGGACATTGTGCAGAGTGTGTGGTGGGATCAGAGACCAGTGGTCCTGGATCGAGACACAACCTATGTAGGTTAAATGCAACTTAAACCCAACACAATTTGTGGGATTAACCTTGAATAACAGGAGCTTGAGTGGCGAGTCGCACAACCGGAGGGTTGCAGCGCCGCACCAAAACCAGGCCGGGCTCGACCTTGAACGGGCCGTGGTGTCAAAATCCACTTACGTTCAATTTGAATCCATTTAGTTCAGCTTCTGGCAACCTTCAGCAAAATGGGCTTTTATTTAAAATTCCATTAAGTTCTCAGTAGTCGTGGAGCTTTTAAAAGAGAGTGAAAAGAAGAGAAGCGATAAACTAAATGAGCAGCGCGGGGAGTAAAAGGAGAAAGAATCAGAGAAGCTGGTACTTGTGAATATTCATTTAGTACAAATACAAACTCTGCTTTATTTACACCATTCATCATAAAACATTTGAACCTGCAATAGATCTGATCTCAGGAAACCTTTCCCAGAAGGCTCAGCCACAGCAACAGTGAAGGTCAGAGAGTTTTACCTGAGGACAGATACTCAACATGTGACTTGAGTCCAGGACTCATGGTCTGATCTGCTCATGTACAACCACAGATTGTTAAGGTCAATTAAAGGGCAAAAATCTGAGATCTTGAGATGAATGTTACGAGAATAAAATCTTAATACTGTGAAAAAGTAGAATAATATAGTAAAACTATGAGAAGAAGTCACATCACGTGAATCATAATAATAACGATATTACAAGATTAAATCAAAATGTAAGAGAATAAAGTCCTAATTTTTGGCTACAGGTAGATCAAGAGGGGGAAACATCAGAAGATCAATTTTGTAAAATTAAATTATGACTTAATTTTCTAAACTTACGACTAAATTCTTGTAATATTTCTCATTAAATTATGATTCTACCCTCATAAAATAAACTCGTTTCCTCTGATATTATGACTTAATTCTCGTTATATTATGATCTAATTCTCAAATGTGACTTTATTCTCGTAGTGTTATGTTAGTGTTGAAATCTCAGAACTACAGAAACACACTGTGCTGCTTTTATATCATCGTCACATCAGTGATCTTGTAGTTGCTGCACCACATGCACAATACATTTAAATATATTTCATAACGCAGCTGCACTTGAAGGTGACTTGTTGCCAGAGATCCAGTAAAAGCAGCACAAACCAGGCGGATTATCGAGAATCAACAACGGGCTGCGATCGACAGCTTTAGGTTCGGCTTGGATTAAGGCTTCT
Source organism: Paralichthys olivaceus (assembly GCF_024713975.1). NCBI lineage: Eukaryota > Metazoa > Chordata > Actinopteri > Pleuronectiformes > Paralichthyidae > Paralichthys > Paralichthys olivaceus. Next base: position 1,167,578 of record NC_091105.1, read on the forward strand.
CTGTCCAGTGAGTCGAGCTGCAGTCTCCGCTCTGCTCTCTGAGGGGAGGTCAGCGCGGGTCTATCTGATATTACTGCCAAGGAGCTCAGAGAACAACGCCTCACAGAAGATGATAAAGGAAGAAGTGAGCAGGGACGAGGAGCGAGCGGCACCGAACACCTAGAAGACTGGAGGAAGCTGCAGGAGCAAAGAGATGCAGGAGAACTTTTCATTTTCCTCTAGAATGCATCAGAAATCACGGATCACTCTGATCCAGCAGCAGAAACGTTTCATTTTCCTGAATCTAAATTTGAACAGCAACATGTGCTGCTGGTACTTTTGCCAGATATTGTATATTTGAGTTTTTTTTAGTCTTTTCAAAACGAAGAAGAAATGCAGAGAGTGAAGAAGTTTCTGCTGCTTCCTCTCTCACTGACCTCTGCTTCTGAAATGTGTCTCTTTGGATCACAGCTCATTCTTTTCCTGATGTTGACCCCAGTCACGCTGAACGAGCCACGGACCGCATGAGTAACCAAGTCCACATCCGATCACGGAGCCTGAATCATTCACACTCATGATTCGTCCTAAATACCAACCAACCTGCCTTTTGGTTCCATCCCCGTCGTGTCTCCCGTCCACAGTTACACACCTAAACACATACATCACGTGACCACTCACGTGTGCCTCTGAACACGGGAATTGTCGCGGATTGCTTGAATAACATCTCGTCTCCTCCACGTGAAAACATTGTAAAATACAGAAGTGAACAGCAGCTGTTAGCGGAGACAACAGGGTCAGTGACTCTTGTATTGATTCTCCATGTTGTGTTCTACTCTGGTGGCTGAGGCTGGGTGTTTTCTTCCAGAAGAAGGTCATGTGATCGAAGCTCGACGTATCAGCGAAGACTATGTAGTGACCGAAAAGAGCCAATCAGCAGGAGGTTGTGAGCGTCTACCTCATCGTTTCCAGACGTCTCAGTTTGTGCTCGTTCCGCCCCGGAGTTTTCAAACTCCGACGGGACCGGCAGCGTTTCCAGACTTCTCTGTTGATTCGCGCTAAAATGTTTTGGGAAACTTTGAGCTGAAGTGCCGTGCCACCAAACTGACGGGGTTACACTGCTGTGAGAGCAGGGGCTGCTGGCCAGCGCTCCGGCACAGCTGAAATAGCAAGAGGCCGTGCCAGGAGCTGAAACTCTACACCACTCTACGCTTCTCACACTCCCCCTCTCTCCCCCTCTCTCCCCCTCGCTCTCGCCTTCTCACCTCTCTCTTCCTCACCCTGCCTCTCTTTGATCTGAGGGCCTGGCGCTCTCTTGCTCTTCATCATCATCATCAAGCCTCCATCCATCCTCCTGCTCCCTCTGGTCCTGTCTCCCAGTGAAGCGAGCCGGAGAGGTGACGGCCTCATTTGAATATGTGAACGTATATATCCACCCCCTCCTCGCTGGGGCGTGGCGTCGTTTTACGGTCGCGCAGCTGTGGCGGTGTTATGGGACCATCTGCACAGGGCTCATTAAGTTAGCTGGGAGCTGACATGGTGGTGGGGGGGCAGCTATAGGAGGGAAGTAGCGTATTCTTTTTCATTCTTCCTCTGAGGAAGCTGAGGTCCAGAGAGAGAGAGGAAGAAAATTCCTTCTCCACCCTTCTTCCAAAGTCACACACTTTCTTATGCTCGTGTGTTTGTGTGTGATGTTGCCATGACTGTAGGTGTGTGTGTGTGTGTGGGTTTGTGTGTATTCATGCATGAACACACGCTGGATCCCAGAGTGATTTTTTTATTCAGTTTTTTACGACACAATTCAAAAATCCGTGGAGTTGAAGTAAAACCTTAAGAACAGAAACCAAACTGGTGCTTTTGTCATAAAAAAATATTTTAGGAAATGTGCTTGTTGGTATCATTAGAAAGACGGAATGAATCCTCCAGGGGCCGTTTTTTTAAAGTACGACCACTCAAAATGGCAAAAAATGCATTTTATAATAATAAAGGTGATAAAAATAATTTTCACAGTTTAGATATTGGCTCTGATGTGGTAAAAAGGGGCGGATCCAGGAATCCATTTCATTAATTTTCATTTATTTTGTTTATTTATTTACTCAGAGGATAATTCATGGATCCCGATGGAAATACAAATATTCAGAGGACTGATATTCATGAGTTTGTGTAATTTGGTGCGGATCCAAATAAAAATCTGGATCTAGCGGATTTAAATGTGGTTTCATAAAGGGGGTGGGCTTTAATTTGGTTTGTCTTTTTTATCAACCTATCGTTCTTCTGCAGCGGAGATTATGATTTCATGATCTGTGTTGGTTTTATTTTGGCTTAGTTATAAAGCCTGACTGAATATCAAGGGACTGTTGGGCCTTGGCGGAGAAATGTGCTTCACTGAGAAATATACTAGTTTTCTCTTTTGTTGATTTCAAGGTCTGAACCGTTTCTGAAGTGTGGATGGAATGTCTGCCTGTTGTACGTCCACCTTCTCCTGTGGAGGTGGCTGCAGACCTTTTGTTGGTGCTTTCACACGGAGGAAGGGTTGAAACCTCCCTTTGAGCCGAGGCTCTTTGCGTCCGGCCCTCGGAGACGGTGTTTTTCTTTCGGAACGCTTAAAAACGTCTTTACAAGCTCTGAATGTCTGCTCAGAAAGTGCGCAGATACCCTGATGGCTCTGGTAAGTGCTGCTGAAATCTCGTCTCTCTGCTCTGATGTACAAACCCAGTTGTTTTCACGGCCAAAAGCACAGCCGTGTTTTCAGTCGATAGAGAGTGTACTTGTTTTCTGGCGGGCCGTGTCAGCGCAGGCATTAGATAACGTTTTATTTGATGGTGTTCAATGGCTGACTCGTCCTCACCTCTCGCCCAGGCCTCTCCTGCTCTCCAGCCCACACACACTCCCATGTAAAACCAAAACGCACACACAGACATCCGCCCACTGACTCATGTACACACACACACACACACACACACACACACACACTCTCTCTCTCTCTCTGCATCTTTCCTCCAGAGGATTCTGGCAGTTGTTTATGTTATTGAACTGGTTATCACATTACAGCTGGAACAGCACCGGGCTCGGAGAGAAAGAGTCCTCCTGCTTTCTCAAGAAAGGAAATAAAGGCAAAGCGAGTGCAGGGAGAGACGAGAGCGGAGGGAGGACGAGATAAGAATAAGCTGAAATGTGTTTGCACGGCATTGATCAGCATCGTCGGGCGTCTTGACTTATTCCCTGCGAGAATCAGAAAACCCGATCTTCACAGGAGCAGGTTTATTCAGAGTATTTGAGTCTGTTTCTGTTGTGAAGAAGGTTTAACGCGGCTCCTCGACAGTTTTCAGCTACGTCTTCAGTTATTAGCGTTCCAGATGTACGTTAAGTTTTGACTCGCTCATCTGTTTCCTCGACTGTGGAGGAGTTAAACGTAACCTCTCACCCTCGCTGTGTTGTACCCTGAGCTCTGCAGCTTCTAGTAGCGACGGGCCTCCTCCTTATCAAAAGCAACAGCACATTGGTTCAACCTGCCTCCTCGTGTTCTGCATATCGAGTTATTCTTCCGAATGTAAATGAATGTTGATAAATCTTTTCCTCCGCCACAGGAGCCTGTGAGCGATGAGAAGAAGAAGAAGCAGATTTGGTGGTGAGAGAGTCTGCTCTGTAGAAGTTGTGGAAACTTGTCTTTCGCTGTGTTTTGCAAACCCAGCAAGAATACATAATCCAGAGATGTGTTATTTTTCATTTCACACCATGGTTTTCTCTTCCAATCCAAAGAAGTGCTGCGCTTTCAAATCCCCTCTCTTCTTCACAGCTTTGCTCCTTTCTACAAACCGATAGTCGTCAGCCTTAATATCCCGCCCACACAATTCACTTTGCAGGAAACTTTGTCTGACAAAAGTGTTTGGAGACGATGGGTGGTATCTACCAATCCCTGAATAACGCCTGAGTGACGGAGCCCTCGGAGGCGGCATCTTGCCGAGCTGCTGTGGCATCTGAACCAAAAACCTTTCGCTCTCCGCAACCGATGAAACCCTAACACCCCTGTGACTGTAAAACAAGCTAACCAAAAGGTCAATAATTCCCTGACTCAAGCGTGACCTCTGGATTAGAAGATCCACATCGTACGGTCAAACTGTCACAGTGATTGTACACGGTGCTGATTGAAGTGAGAACCTGGGCATTGTGGGTTAAAGTGATTGTGGATTAACATGACAGCGTGGTTTTCTCCGTGCCGTAATGCCGCCACCGGCTCCACTGAAGCAAAGCAAAGAAGCTTAGTGCTCTCAGCCCGTTCTCCTGTGCTGTGGTAGCATCTGTTGTTATAGTCGCACACAGCACACACACTCCTGAGCCACTCAAACACATGCTGGAGGGTCATAAAGCCCCGTTTTAATGCACTGACGGGAAGAGTGTGTGTGAGTAGGTGGGCGATACAGTATGAAGGAAGGTTTTTCACAGAGGACAATTCCTCTGGAGTCACAACAGGTGTGTGTGTGTCTGTGTGTGTCTGTGTGTGGTTGAGGAGAATTATGAGCTGGGTACTAAACGGGGGAGGGGGGTTGGAGGGCTTATGAAGGGTCCCCTCTGCCCCACCTGTAGCCTGTCAGCTGTTGTAAGCCTGTTAAAACGTCAGCTGTTTCTGAGGAGAAGTGTGTGTGTGTGTGTGTGTGTGTGTGTGTGTGTGTGTGTGTGTGTGGAAGGTTGGGGGGAGGGGCTGGCTCCGTGTGGCCCTCACCGCCCCCATTACACATCAAACGCCCTGTGCACAGCGCAGAGCTCCGTTACGACCGGGTCTCATGTCGAAACAGTGAAAAAACATGGAACCTGTCACATCATCGTTTCTGTCCTTCTCAGTGTCGGGGACGTTGTCTCAGTGTCGGGGACGTTGTCTCAGTGTCGGAGGACGTTGTCTCAGTGTCGGGGACGTTGTCTCAGTGTCGGGGACGTTGTCTCAGTGTCGGAGGACGTGTTGTTTGACCGAATCTGAAATGTTTCTTCGCTCAAACAAGAAAGAGAAACTTTTCAAAATGCACGTAATGTTTTTTTATTCCCAGACGTTAGAGCCACAACTCTGTCGAAGCAGAACAAACTTGTGCTACGTCATATTTTAGTTTGAAAGCGGCCTTTTCAAAATAAAAGGATCTCCACATGGCCATTTTGGTTCTGTTTCAGTTTTAATGTTGCTCCAATAACGTCTCGTCTCCTCCACGTAAACAGTTGAATGATTGTAAAACACAGAATTTAACTGGACAGCAGCTGTTAGCGAAGACAACAGGGTCAGTGACGCTCGGTTCTTCATGCTGTGTTCTAATCTGGTAGCTGAGGCTGATGCCATAAACTAAATTTGAAATACAGTCAAAATGTCTGTTTCAATTTAAATGAGAAACAGAATCCTCAGTGTCGTCAGTTTTCGCCATTTGTTGCTTTTGAAACGTCCGCGCACCAAAAAGGTTTCCTGTGTCTGGAACGAGAACAGCTGGACCGTTTGGCCGCAGCATTAACAGATCTGGTGAATAAAACTTGACTCGTGGCAGCACTTGATTCAACAGGTTCAGACGGAGGCTTTGTGGTTTACAGCTGTTTCTCCTGCCGGAGCCAGACTGACTGAATTCCTTCCTGTTCTACAAACGATTTTATTAAAAAAACCTGCAACTGACCAGTATTCATCATTATTTATTAATACTAAATCTAACACGACAAGAAAATGTGCTTTATAATTTAGACCAAGGGAACATGTCTATTTTTATCAGAGCAAAAGTTTAGAACATAAATATAATAAATTTACTCTGGAAAGAAAAACTCCTCACACTGAAGAAACTGAAAACTGAGACTCTGAAATCACTACATACTTTTATAAAATATACTTGACTACAGCTTGAATACTATCACGTAGAAGTTATTTCGTCTGAAGAGGTTTTAGAGCGTTAAATACATTTCCCCCGTATTTTTTAGACAAAAGTAAAACTCTGAGTCAGTTGTCACAGAAAAATAATTATCCCTTAAATCATCTTCCTCATCGAGACGCCTGATTCTTCTAAATCAGAACTCACAGTGTATAAAACTTCAGGTAACCATAGAAACAGCTCTGTTAAAAGCTATATGTTGAGAGGCGACTGTCAGTCGTGTTAAACTAAAACTAAATAAAAAATGGCAGCGTTAAAAAGCGGCTTCTCTTTTTGTCTGGGGTTTGTCTCCTGTATGTTGCCAACACGTCTGTCTACAAAAGAGAATCAATCAAAATAAAAGTTGTCTAATAAGAAATGTTGTCTTAACCCGAGCAGCTGTAAAAAGTACAAAAAAACCCGTCTGGAGTAATTTTTCTGGGCGTCAGCTAAATGTCTGCTGTCTCTCCAGTCGCTCATGCTGGCGTGGGAGCCACAGGTGCTGAGTGATTTATGGCTTTAATTTACTTGATGGATTATTGTACAGCACCAAGAATCGAGCATTAATTAGAACACCACACTGATGTACTGTTTACTGAAAGAGCTCACCGCTAACACAATAAAATAGAGTCAAGCACACAGAGAGGCATGTACCGGATTTAAAAATGGTTTGTTTTCCTCACAACGAGAAGTCGATGGGAGTTTATTGAATTCACCTCAAAACAACCTTTAATCCTTAAGAGGAAGAGCTTTCACCAGTATTTTCAGTCGTGCGTGTCCTCGGAAAAGGTGTAACGGTGCATCCGGACATTAAACAGTTCCTGGAAAAGCAGGACCGGCTTCAGGGGGCGTTGGAGCCTCTGTGGTGGCAGCTGAGCGAGGCAGACAGTTGAAGGGAACAGGTTGCTGCGTCTGTTAGGGCTCGTCTTGCTGCTCTTGACCTTTAACCTTTAGCTGTGACACCTCCGGGGGCTGGGAGGTGCCAAACTTCCCTGGTTTTTAAACGTCAGACTGGGCGACGTCAGGCAAATGTGACACGGTACTTGTTACTGCCGTTATATAAAACAAACCACAACCGTATCCCCATGCAGTCTAATTATCTGTCATTTAAAGCAGCGCTCGTCGTTTTGCAAACCCAGAAACGAGTTTGTCTTTAAAATGTACTCACAGACTTCGTCAAGGGATTCGCTCTTCTTGCAACCGCAGAGTTCGACAGAAGTATCGGTAGTAGTACAGTAGAGAACAGAACTTGTTGGGGTATTTGAATATGTAATAAATTATGCGTATTAAGGTCTGAAACAGAATGTGTGCGTGTGGAGACCGGAATGAAAGTCCTCTTCATCAACATCCCTCAAACTGTGTGTAGGTGGTTTTTATTTCAGGCAGCGAGTTGACTCACCGCACGTTAAAACACTGCGAGCATTGGATCACAACGTTCTCTTTGATGGAGCAGACCTCAGTGGAAGTCAGTGGGAGAAAATGAATCAATTTGACCAACTGAAGCCACGGCTGTCGTCACGAGTGGAACTGGAACCGTTTGAAATCATTGAACATGTGGCACAAGTCAGAAGTTAGTTGTAGTGTCGCTGTTCCAGCATCGTGGTGTCACACCTATACGCTCTGGATTCCTCGTCCTGTGGTCGCTCTTGGAAAAACCGTTCGTCTTGTGAGCTTTATTGTGCCGCGAGATTTGTCGGGAGTGTGACAAAAATGTGGAGAATTCCTCAATAATGTAGGTCACACACCAGAGAAAAGCTCTGTCACTTTTTTAATTTACCCCGTCCTCGGGAGGGAGGCAGATTTACATAAGCAGGGTATTCACTGTCAAACCCTTGAAAGCATGACGTGTTTATCCACAAACCTATTACTCATTTCGTACAAAGACAAAGTACCAACTAATCTTGTCTTTAACAAAACCTCCTGAGTTTTTCTTTATGATGGCACATCACTCATGTGGCACACCTTTCACACGGAACAAAAAAAACACAAACCTTTTCTACAACTGTTCCCAAGTATGTGTCGCTACGTGGATGTAGGTTTATCTCTGCGAGCACTGGGGCTTATACGCTTGTGTGTTTTCTTTCAACATAAATACACTTGCCTCCGGGCGAAGCTTCCTCTCACCGCTCTGTTAGAGAAGAGAGAATAGATATCCTCCCTCTCAGTGATTGTGCCTCCCCCACCTCTCCTTCGTGCCGGATCCCCACCACATGTAGCCAGCACAGTCTTGGCCAACGCTTGTCTCAGGAAGAGCGGAGGTAGGCTCATAGATCCCCATTTTAGGCTGCGGGCCAACACTGTGTGTTCAACACGGAGGGCCCACGAGCAGCCGCACACACGGACGACAAATGTAGTCGGCGAGCAAACGGGGGGCGGGTGGGGGTGTAGGGGGGGCAGGAGAAGGGGCATCGAGATAAGGCTATTACTGATTGCTTATGTTTGTAGTGGAAGTAATTGTGTCCTCACTGCTCTGACATTAGGATTGTTGTGTTTAGTGGTGTTGTATATTTTCCCATCCATGGGCAGATTTCCTGCTCCAGATAGTCGAGGGGAGTTCATTGTTTTCCGCCCTCCCCTCACAGATTTATCCATATAAGTTACTGCTGCACGACCAAATCGCTCCTTGGAATTTTTGCCCCTTGTTTAACCCGTTGGGTTCTGGGCGCGGACACGCCTGCACCGCTACACACAGCAGCACTATACAGTCACTGTGTTATGTGGAAACTCAATGACACAACTGTTTAGCAGACTCATGGCCTCCCATTTCCCACACACCCCCCCATCGCCCCCCCAGCTCCCTCTGAGATTTCAAGGTCAGGAAAGGGCAAGGGCTGAGAATCATTCGTTGGGAAGCAGAGCGACTGTCGCAAACGGTCACAGACAGCGAATCTCTCCTTTTACAGTCCTGGTACTGTATCTCGCCAAGTTCAGATCAGTGAGCGCTTTGAATTCCACAGCTTTGATATCGGTCTTCATCGGAGCCGACAGGGATCGGAGACGTGCCGCTGCAGTCGGGCGAAGTTTGACAGCGATAGGATTGGTTTTAAAATCAAGTGTGGGGAGTTTGGGCCGAGTGGCACGAGACATTACTGGTGTGTTTAACTCTCCGACAGCTGAGCATGCAAGTGCATGTGTCTGTGTGCGTGTGTGTGTGTAGATTTCGGGGGTGGGGAGGGGGCCTTGAAGGGTCCACTGGAACAAAAGGTATGTAGGCAGCTGCCGTCCGACTGCCTGCAGCTCATGATCCCAATGTAGGATGTTCGCTCACATGTGCACAAGGGACAGATATGTGTACAACAAGGATCTGACATCCTGAGCGCACACACACACACACTTAGACACACAACATACGTTTCGTTAATAATACTTTTATTTGTACGAGACGAACATTTGCCTTTTCCAGAGTTGATCCTAGAGTTGTTTAATCCATTAGTGTCGGGTTGCACTGAATGATTATAAATCTGTAAAGTCTGACGTCTTAAAACTGAACCCCAACAGAAACTAATATAAATTAAGGAGCTGAAACCAGAGAACGTTTGGTTCAAGCTGCTTGTTTGGGTTGTGGTGATGCAGCTTTTCTTTCTGAAACTGTAAAAGTGATCTGCAGTAATTGAGTTGTGGCAAATAAAGAGCTGCCGCTGCTGGACTCAGTTGTTCACTCTGAACCCATCGGGGAATCAGTTGTGGTTGTCGTGAACAGGCCGTTATGATCCACAACGTCACTTACGTCACCTGTTTAATCAAAGTTTATCAATACTGAAAATATCTTGTGTTCAAATCGCAAAACAAATTCAACGCTGTACTTCCCTGGACTCCTGACGAAGCACAAGCCAAGTGTGAAGCCAATGAGATGATCGGTTCTCAGGATGTTCGTCAGAAAACAGATTTCTGTAATTATTATGTCAAAATTGTTGACATTCAATGTTTTGAAAAGTTTTCACCTCATTAGCGTCAATTTATTATGGTTCGTAGTTGATGGGCTGAAAAACTGCCCTGGAACCTCCTGGTTAAAAAGACGACCCACAAGCTCCTCAATTACCAACACGGGGACACTGATGAATTGGTGGCAGTTGCTGCAGGCATATTAGGGCAGAGGGTGACCGGGGAGGGGTTTGCTTCAAGGGAGTGTTGGGGGGTGATGAGAAGCAGCAGCAGCATTAGGGAGGGGGTGTCCTGTGAGAAGGGTAATTTGGGGCATCCAGAGTGAGGCGTTCCAGCAGCAGTTGTCACTTGAGCAGCCGATGGTCGAGTGGCACATGTGCTGCTCTGAGTCGGACCCTGTGTTTCCCCTCTGTGATCAGGGACTCGGACTATCTCCTACTCGGACGTCATTTTCAAATTAACTGGCCTCCGTCCAGAATCAAGTCTCTTTTTGTGTTTTTGTGTCGGAGCACTTCTGTCACGCCTTTTGGTCCCTTTAACCTTTGACGGTAAGAGCAACCGATGTGTGTGTGTGTGTTTCCTCTGCTGTAATAGAGCTGACGTGAGCGCCGCTTTTGTCAGATCAGTACTTACTTGAAGAGAAAATGTCAAACTTCATGGCTGTTCTTAAATTTCGCAGCGTCTGGCTAAAACAAACCCCTTTAGAATTTCTTATGCTTGGTTTGAGCTGAAGTGGTGAAGAGCTGGCGTCAAAAATGCTTTCAGCTTTCTCTAATCAGTCCAGTAAGCCATCAGGGGGCTGCTCCGCCGGCGCCTCTGAGGACTTTCCGAGGCAGATAGCGAGGCGACTTTCAGTGCGTGGCCTGTTCTCCGTCGTCAGCCGCCAAGCTGACACCTTCCCCTGGACCCGAAATCGACCAAGAGCGGATCGACGAGGGGTGGGGAGGGGTGTTGTGAAGATTTATGGTGGATGGCTTGTGTTGTCGTGCAGCTCACGGCGTCGCACCTGTTCTTTTTCTCTCCTCAGTTGAAGGCTTGTGCGGCCATTAAAGAGTCGAGTGAGTGCCCTTGACACTTGTTAAAACCACGATGTTTACTTCCTGTCGCACCACAAATATAATGCTGTGAAGCTGCGTAGTCGACGGTTCACTTTAGTGTTTTCACTGCTGATATCTCGTTTTTTTGAAACCCAAGTTAAGTGAAACAGGAGATGAATAACAGGAAGTTGTTTATCCACATTCAGCGGCCTGGGGATATTCCTGTAGAACTTCATCTCCATTTCCTCACATGAAAAACAGTCCGTCTGCTGCCACGACTTCTCCAGATCATTCTCTCAACCCGCAGATCTGTGAGAGATGGTCACATGAACCTTCGGTGGGCCACAATGCTTTCGGCTGCTCCGCGTTTAATTTTGAAATTTAGAGGTGTTGTCAAAACACGAATCGGTCACGAGTCGAATGCTCCGCGTGGTTATGATATTGCTCCACACGCCTGTTTCTCAAGTTTATTGGCCCGCCTGGTCGCCTGCCTCATTTTAAATTGCTCAGAAGACGAGCGGCCGGACTCTCAGGCCTCCGAGCAGCTGCTCGCCACTTGTTTTGAAGGGTATCTTAACAACAAAGACACCCCGGCTCAATCTCCTGTGGCCAGACTGAAAGATGCCTCTCTGAGCCGGGCCGAGGGAGCTGGTGCTTCTAAATGACTGCACGTATAAACAGTCGACAGAGTGATTTATTCTGTGAAAGACCTGTTTTCTTCAGGGAGGGTTAATCTGTTGAAACGCTTGCAGTTGGCTTCTTAAAGCTGCGGCGTCTGTGCCAGACTCTTGGCTGAGTGTTTATTATTGTTGAGTGCCTTCAGCGTACTTGCGGTGCCAACGTCTCATAGTTGATGACGGATACATCTCACAAAACATTTCGTAGTGAATTCTTAAAATAGGCAGGTATCTTTGTGATTAAAACAGCAGCATTCCTCCTCCCACTCACCTGCGTCCGCGGAAATAGACCTCAGAGCCCTTGTGATGTCGGCCGGCTCTAGGCTTCACTGATGAAAGCGTGTTCGACTGGTGATGCCGAACTTTCACGTACGCACGTCTTCTCCGACGTGCACACCCCGTGTCCTCGGGTGTCACATTGATGTCATCAGTGTTTTGTCTAGAGGGCATTTTCCTCTGTCACAGGTCTTTTGTTGTTGCTCCACAAAGACAAAGGGCCAAACTGTGGGAGGAAGTTCACTTTATATCTTTACAACAGGTACATTCTTAAAACACTGTGCTGTGGAAGCAGTTTACACAGATCGCACATGAGCTGAAAACAAGACCGGTGATAAGTAGTTGAAGTCAATACCTTCATCATTAACTTGTTTAACTGTGGTTAAATAATTTGCAATGATCAGATAGCACTTAGAGCTAGCACCATGACAAACAGGTAGTTTCAACTGTTAGTCGATAGTTATTCATCAAATCATTTAGTCTCTGAAATTGTGAAAAATAAGGAAATATTCAGGACACAGCAATAAAACAATATCAGTATAAATATCACAAGATCATTTTCATCAGTAGCAATAAGAAACGTCCAGTACACATATATATCGATGTAATGAGTAGTGTGAGTACAGTGACGAGGTACAACACACGGTCAACCTCAGATTTATAAAATGTTTTACTCTTTATCAAGTGTTTGTCTAAAAGGAAAAGTTTAAAACAACAAGAAATGATAAACTTTGTCGTAATAATTATCTGTTGAATGTGAAAATTCTTTTCTTGATATGATTTTATCGTCACTCACAAGATCTTCCAGAGAGAGAGAAGTGAGAAAGTGAGTGTTTTGAAATTACGAATCTTCACATTTGAGACACTTTCACTATTTATTAATTAACAATTAACGCAATTAACTAATTGCTTGAGTTAATTGATCAGATAATTGACGGGAGGCAGTTTCTCTTGAGGTTTGTTTCACTCTCGTCTCTGACGACCTGAATGAAAATCACTTTGTTCCACGAAATTCATTCCACAAGTTGAATCAACATGAGAATGTTCGCTTGGTTGCAGCTCAGCTGGACAAGCGAATGTTGCTGGGATTGAACTTGTGACCTTTTACAGGGCGCTCTCCAGAGAAACTGTAACCATCAGTGAACTCGAATAAATCAAGATGACCCCGCTGGATACTTCCTGTGTTTGTCAGTCTTTTCTGAAAACCTTGAACAATCAGTTCTTCAGGTTAATGGAATTAAGCAGCGATCCAACGGAGATACTCGCTCATCAGGAGCATCTCCGTCTATTCAGCCGTGAACTCTGGAGCTGAAAGGACATTGATTTGATACATTTACTGGTTTTCCCTGTTTTTATGGGTTTGTGGACAAAATGAGACATTTAAAAAAACTTCCCTTTGGTTCCTGAACACTTGAACATTTCTTTATTTTATTAAAATGTTTTGCTTTTCTGAAACTTCTGGAAAAAAAAACTGGGAATTGACTTCTGGAACCAGAGCCGTTCTAGAAGCGGGCGCCCGCTCTGTCCAGATTGTAGGGACACTGTCAGGTGAACCGCTTTGGTGCCAACAAACATGAAAGTCCTGTGAGATCTCCGCCTGTCATTGTTCCACTGGCTCCCTCAGTCGCCTCGCACCTCTCGGGGATGGGCGTGTGAAGTGCGTCTACCTCTGGCAGTGATGTCACCTGACAGGTCAAACCACATAGTCAGTGATGCAGTGACGGGCAAGTCAACAACAAACCACACAAAAATAATTGTGAGTCCTCTCTGTCCTGCATGTTTTCTGAGCTGATGGACAAAAGGCGGTATTGCGTGTTTGAGTGTATTTCTACATGTATGAGGGTATGTCTGTTGGATTCAAGCTGGAGGCTACGAGCACAAACAGCAGATCACTGACAGTTAGGGCGCCGTGTTAAGTGCGTGGGTGAGTGGTTTTCTTTGTGTGTGTGTGGTTGTTTGTTTTACGTGTGTGTACATGCGTGCGTAGACTGCGGTATTGACAGCGGCCCGGCAGAGCGGGCGTGATTCACGAGCTGAGAGCCACCCATCCCATCCCCTCCCCCAAACCACCACCTTAGAAGTGCTGCCCTTGCACTGCATCAGCCCCCCCCCCACCCCCTTGCTCCCCACCTCTCCATAGTCTCACCCATGATTGGTTAAGAGGGAGAAGGGGAGATCATATTCCACTGCCAGGGTTGGCAGCGCAGACGCACAGGCACAATAACAGTTGCGAGCCAGACTTCAGATAAAGGCCAGCAGCTCCATCAGAGCCCCCCCCCCCCTTCACTCCACCTGCCGATGCTTCTGCCACATTATCGGCTTCAGGGTTTTGTTGATATATGGACGACTCATGCTGGGTGACTGAGGCCTGGGTGCGGCAGGAGCTGTGTCCAATGGTTGCCCGGGAACATGAGGCAACAGGCTGTAAATATCACACAGCTGGTGCTGGCAGAACACCCTCAAGGTTGGGCCGCAAACCGAGCCTCGCCGGGTCAGATCAGGGAATTCAACCCCCCCCCCCCCCCCCAGTGTTCCTCACTGGTGCTGCCAATGAGGGACAAGCCCTTTAGGTTTCACCTCTTACATTGTGTCCTGTAATCATGAATCAGATTTTGTTTGAGTGTGTCGATGCTGGCGAGTTGTTGTGATCATAAATGTATTTCTACAGGTTCTTCAACAAATCGAAGCAGCACAGATCGAGTTTAGGTGTTTGCACAGAGTCCATACTTTCAATCGAATTGGTCATACATTTAAAAATAACTTTTACAAACCGACTCTAAAACTTCTGTCCGTCATTTAAGTTTTGGGAAAACTTTGATTTGCTGCGTCATTATCTTCATAAAGTTGGTGGAAACAGAGGAAAACAAATCAAAGCAGCAGAGGTCGAGTTACTCAGCTGAGATTCAGACAAATAACTTCAGCAGAACATTGGGGTCATGTTAAAGAAAAAAACAATCTGAGATTTGAACAAACAATTAGATTTTTTACGATAATAAAGTTGTAATTGAGAAGAAACAGTTGGAGCTCTGTGAGGATAGAGAAACTGACGATCACGTGCAGCTGATGAGACAAAACATTTAGTTATTAATGAAAAGTTTAAAACAAGATGCTGCACATTCCTCTTTCAACGCAGGAGACTGATCTGATATTCAGCCTGTAACAGCTTAATGTGGTTGAAGCTTAAGAACAGAGGATCTATGAGACAAATGTGATTTGTGAATAAACAAATAAAATTTGATTGATTGATTAATTGATTGGACACAACATGTAGCCTGAAGTCACACTACAACCTCGTAATATCTAAAAATATGTTCTTCGACATTCTCTGACGTACGTAACACAACGTTGAGGGCGTGTTGTTCCGGGTGCTGGAGAGGCAGGGATCCAGAAAGTCTAGTTTGAGGAACAAGATCCATGAGTTCAAAGTCAAAACACGACAAACAGTAGAAGACATAATATTATTTTACATCTGGAGGATAAAAAATCAAAATAACTCTTCGGTCGATGTTTTCTGTCAGAATGTGACTTTGTAGCTTGTTCCCAGAACCCGTGGATCCTACACGATGAAACTCGAGCATCGTTTCACGAGACACCAGGTAAATCCAACGTGACAGTCCGAGGTGCCGCAAACTGGGACGCCTGCTGATTTGATTCCACTTGACTCCCAGTGGCACAGAGCATCGTTTGTCAGCTCGTGTTTCTTCCTTCACGTCGGGCCGGTTTGAGTGATGAATGAATATTGGTGAAATATTGATCCGCTCTGACTTCAGACTCGGGGGCAGATCAGTCATTTTGATGTCCCGCTGCAGAGGTCACGCTCCCTCAGCTGCGTGCAGGCGGGCTGCCCGAACACTGAAACCCGAGGCCTTGATATCCTCTGCTGATGTCGGGGTGACTCCTGTGATATTTTGCCAGAACAGCATGCTAACTGATATGAGCTTCTTTTTTTTTTTCATACTTGCTATTGACGGTTAGCGTGATTTGATAAGATATCGTTAACACTTCTGATCTTCAGACCCGTGGGATTTGATTTGTAGGCCGATGCTGTGTTAATAACTGTGTTGTGACAATAGAACGTAAATAAAGATGGAAGCCCTCGTCTCATCCGGCTCTAAAGGAAGAATCACGTAAACCCTGCACCCGGTCTAAAAGGTCTGAACACGTTTATATGTTGCTTCAGGTCTAAATGGATTAAATGTGACCCAGAAATGCTGGAAGGTCAAGAACCGTATCAACGTTAGTAAACAACGGCCAGTGATTCATAGGGCAGATTTAAGAAGGATGCACTTTCCTCTGAAATGCAGGGGCTGTGGTTCAGGGTCGCTATGTAACGTCTCAGTCTCTGGTGTGTGCGTCGTCTTTCAAATGAAACTGTTGATTAGAGTGAGACCTGTGAGTGGCTGCTCACGTTAGTGTGGTCGCTTGTGTCCGTCTGAGTGTTTTGGTAGAAAAAGTCTCCAAATAGATATTGATGGGTTTATCCACTGATTTCAATCTGTAACTTTGTGTTGATTTGGCCTTTTACTCTGACTTCTTTTAGTATTTACATCTTCTACTCACCTGCATTCATCCCAGCTGGTGTGAGCACATGAATCTGCACTGATGTGTCAGACGCTTCCTCAGACATCAGCTGGATGCTCCACCCATAAAGAACCAGATAAGTCCAGGTTGGTGTAATCTCAGTTTGTGCTGGAGGGCGTCTGCAGTGGAGCTGGTCGTCGCACATTTTGGTGCTGAGTGGGAAAAGTGATAGATTTCCCAGCGGCCGAGAACCGTCCTCGCCACCGAGCTACCTCCCCTGCAACGACCAGCCCACTACTGAGCGTTATCACTCCGCTCCAGGCTGCTCGCTGCCACTTAACACACCAGGGCGGGAAAGGAAGACACACATGCACACACGTTAAAGCACAAATGAATATCAAACACTGAGGACCAACCAATACATTGATACTGCAGCTTATTGATTGAAAAGGAATTTAACAGAATGGGCGTTTGTGTGTCTCAAACAAAACGTTCAGGATGGTGCCGGTAAATCTACATCAACACGTTTCCTTAAATCTCTCTCTCTATTTATAACAATATATTTTGTGGGTTCAGTAAACAACATGTTTTCAGACACAAACACTCGATGCAGAGGTTGTAGAGTGAAGTCGTGCGGCCGTACACAGTTCTCTCTGATTCAAGAAAGCTTGGGTTACCTTTGAGAGTGCCTGTGAGAGGTTTGTTTCCTGTGTCACGGCTCAGTCACAGCCCCGCGCCGCTGCCCTGCAGGTTGTGACACATTCGGCCCGTGGCAGGAACACTGGTGCCGACGTATCGAGGGCAGCGGTAGCCGAGAGGACGGCAGGGCAGGTTGTCAGGAGAAAGGTCAGCAGTTCACAAACCAGCTGGGAAAATCTGGGGGACGTGCTCTTTAGCAAGTCACTTAACCCCAGATTGCTCAAGGGAAGCTTCTTAATGTGCAGCTGTGGAAGACCGCGGTTCACTGGGAAGCTTCCGGCAGCAACTGTGCCGAACTTTGAACCGTGTTGTCGCTGGAAAAAAAAAAAAGAGGAAGACATCTCTGTTAACGTTGTTTATTAACGCTAAAATCAGAATGTTGCCCCTGCAGCTCGTGGATTTCACCCACATGGTCGGAGTAGAAGATTGAAGCTTTCAAATATTTAATGGCTGAAGCAACAGATGTCAGGGATAATGACGCAACATTTTCTAACTGTTCTTTTACGGACTAATCTTTGTCGCAGGCTCCGAGGCTATGACCTGATGTGGCCTCTCTAAAGCTTAGTGGACACATTAGTACAGTGACGCCGTTTAAACTTCTTCTCTGATGCACACGATCCCCTTTAAATAATGTCTTTCGATAACAATATGTATTTTCCTTGTTTCGTCTAAAGACACCGGAGCCGGTCCAATTCTACAAAAAGGCTGAAATCTGTCTGGGAAATATATTTTTTCCTGGTGCATGAAAACATCTCGTATCAGAAGGCGAACAGACGCCGCAGATCTTTATCGACGTAGAGTTTATCCAAAGGGATGATTAATTTTTCATCAGATCTTGACAGCCGTAATATTCAAGCATCTGTGCTTAAAAAGTGTTCAGATATCGAGGCTGCAGCCGCTCTGCTTTTGATATTTCTGCAGTTTCCTCAAACGCTCGCAAATCCTTTATTTCCAATTTGTGCCTTTATGTCCATATTCTCTGTTGTAAAATGTGACAGAGGAGCTTGTCATTGGGTCCGTGTGAAATAGACGTTTTTAGGCGTTCCCCAGGGATCTAATCTAGGTCTGCTGCAGATACCTAATTATCAGCGTTTATCTTTTCATTGTCCAGAGCCTCTCTGTCACTCTTGCCTGCTCAGCGAGGCAGCAGACACACTCCAGGCCTCCGCTTCCCATGTGAGAGCAGAGATTCTGCCTGACATCAGACATGGGAAGCGAGCTCCGGCAGCATGAAGGGTAAAAGGTCGGGATTTGACCACCGCGGGCTGATAGAGCCGCCTTTTCATGTGTGATCAGCCCACAGCCTGAAGACAAATCCCTCAGCGCTCTGCTTTTGAACTTCGTCTCAACTGGAGCGAGTCCGCCGCTCGCTCCGTGGCTAATGGCTGCTGTGAGAGGTTATGAACACACACCTTGTTATTATTTAGTGGAAATACGTTACAGACACCTCTTTACTGAAAAAAGGATGAAAGCACAACATGCTGGGAACAGGGATTATTTTCTAGAGGTGCACTAATGAGGAAGAATTCACTTCCTTCACTGATTTCTCTGATTAAATCAGTGCCGGTTAAAGGGGAGGAGTTAAAGCTGGCTTTTATCTGAAAATAAAATAATAATGGTGGTGAAGGGGCTGGAACTGAATATTACACTGATGCTGCCAATAGTTTGGACATTTAGTTCCTGCAGCTCGCTGTAGAAACCAGGCTCCGGTTCTTCATCAAGCCTTTTACAAAACAATTATGACACTCATGACACCCTCTTTCTTCAGACCCCCTCCACTCTCCTCCATCAGTGCATAATTCATGAGCGACTCATCGCCAGAGCTAAGTCAATTGCATCCACTCTGAGCGAGTGTGCTGAGCAGCGCCCACAGCAGCACAAAAGGACTGTCAGTCCCATGACAGACTATTTTGCATTCTTTGTTCCATTAGAATGGATGTAAATGGAGGGCGTTCTTCTTCTGCCGCTCTCCCAGGTAGATGGAATGCAAACAATGCCAGAGAGCTGGTGTGGAGTCTCTGCTCACATGGGCTCAAAGAGGGGTTGATAAGATTTGGAAGTGACGTTCACAAATCAATATTTAAGTTGTGTTGTGTGATGCAGACATACACAGTATTTTACATTTTTCATTTCAGCGTCGTCAGCGGACATGATAAAACCCTCCCGTGTCGGGGAATGACCCGCTCCGTCGTCCATCTTGTCCAATCAGAATGTGAAGACGACATCAAAATGATCTCTCGTAGTCAATGTGGACACTTTCTGTTTCATGTCTGAACACAGATTTTATCCACATGTTCTTTTCAACAAATACAAATCTTTTCTTCACATGCACAAACCTTAAGATTTATTTTTTAAGTTTCAACAACCACAAACAATCTCAACATGTCTATGGCCGTGATTCTCATGACTTTGCAGATGCTGCAGGTCTTTAATGGCTCCCACTGCAGCGTGAGTGTGTGTGCACAGACTGTATGTATATATATAGAGTGCTATTTTTAAAGCTGAACCACAAATAGTAGCAACAGGGCCTAAAACAGTCCTCGCCTCTGTTTTCATTCCTGTGCTGCTGCCGCCTTCTCGTTCATTCATGAGTTTGCACAAACACTCTCTGCGTTTAACCCTTTTAGAAACAGAATTGTGACCCATCCTCAGTTTGTGTTCAGTCGTTGTGGAACACGGCAGACCACCTTCATTTCATGGTTAGTTAGACGCATGGCTGAAGCAGACACACACTTTACACCCTCTGTCGCGGGGAATTAGGCCAGTGTTCAGGTTAGTAATAATAATGTTATCACCACACAGGCCGGTCTGTCTTTAATGTAACATCAGTAGAAATCCGCCCGACATCTGTCCTGAGATTTTTAGAAAACCTGAATCTGAAAACTGCGGAAATTTGCTTTTTAATCCCACTGATGATGTGCTTGCTTGGATTACGTTGTGCAGTTGGTGGTGGAATCATTTCCGTCCATGGTCGTGTGTCGCTGTCCCCCGCGCGTCACGTTGAACCTGTTTCCTGTCAAGTAACGAGAACAGGGACGTGTTCGGAGAAGGAGAATCTGTGGAATCCACAGACTCCTGCTCTGCGTTAGATTGGAGATGGGGGGTGGGGGGGTTGGGGATTCACATTCGGCGTGTCAGGCGGCCCCGGCCGGGCAGCCTGTTGCCGTGGGCGACCAGCAGATCAGTGATGTGGCGGTGATGCCTCTAATGAAGCTGACACAGCACAGCCTCCCTCCTCGCGGGCCCCTGAGGGCCTCATGAAGCACCACACACACACACACACACACACACCCCTTCATGTTCCAGCCCAAAGTACTCCTGATTTGACGGCGGCTCCGATGCATCGCTGCTTCATTTATTCCCTCGTACATGAGGGTCAAGGCAGAGCCAGTGTTTGTGGTGGACAAAGTGGGTCACAGTACACAAACACACCTCTCACTTTGTTTTTCTCAGTCCAATGAACGTCTCTGTGTTGTTTTCCAGGAGCTGCCCAGCTGAGGTGAAGGGGAGGGCAGAGGATCCCAAGTTCAGCCTGCGTGTGGATGACCTGCTCTTGGAAACACGACCATGATCTGAAGAGGGCGCCGCACACCGAACCCCATTTCTCCTCTCCTCCTCCTCCTCCCTCTTTTTTTTTATTTTTTATTTTTGGTTTTGTTTTTAATTCTCCGCGGTGACAGCCTCTCGGCCCGGCCGCTTCCAACAGAGTCAGCGTGCACGGAGAGAACGAACTGATCAGAGGCTTCAAGAGGAGGAAGAGATACAACAAAACACTCACCCGTGACCTCTGACCTCGCCGCTTCCCCTGCTCCTCCCACCGCAACACCGGAAACATGGGGAGGAAAAAGATTCAGATTCAGAGGATCACAGACGAGCGCAACAGACAGGTGAGTTCCAATTTTAAACAATGTCTGAATGTCTAACAACTTCCTGCTTCGTGTGTGTAGTCAACTCGTTTGTTCCAGTGTAGTCAACACAACAGCAACACAAACTACATCCTCCTGAACTGAACATTACAACCACAGACTGTAAATAAAGATGGACGACAAGACGGCTCCCAAAAGTGAAGCCCACCCCCTCCATGTTAGTGGATGGGACATAGTCCAATTAACTTTTCTGTAATTTTAGTCAGTTGTTATCACACTGATGTATTTTCAAGCTCCAGCATCAGAGCTGAAGTTCGACACAAGAAAGTTTTGATGCCCCACTTAAGCATCAAACAGTTCGCCGGCACCTGAACCTCTTTGTAAAAGGGTTCGTCACCAAAGTGCAGTGACTCCTGGGATCGGTCCACCGGGACGGAAAGACACATTCCAGTCTCACCGCTGTGACACGTGATCTTCAGATGCAGCCTCTGAAATATGCGACCCCTGATCTGAGACACAGCCGTCGTCTCAACGTGCATTGACCTCCTGACAATTCACTCATTACGCAAACAAAAAACTTTTAGCTTCCATATAAACATTTATTTACTAAATAATCAGTGACGCTGCAGACGTCCCATGTAGCACAACTCAGAAGCTGTTCTCTGAGAACGGTAGCATCGTGTCTTATGAGGCTCGTATGACTCTGTGGAGCCACCATGGGGTTTCTCAGACCCTCACACTGCCTTCAGTAAAAAAGAGCAAGTTAGTGTAATAGTCCCCCTCCAAAAAAAACAGCCCCAGTCCCTATGGTTACATCAGTGGCATTGTCAGAGCGGATGAAAGGGTAAATGATCCATCTAAAATGAGTCAACTGGTAAATGGGCTTTGCTCCATTGAGCCGACTGAGTAATGGATTTGACGTGCCCACCTTCAAAAGCGGAGGAAGAAGAAAAACAAGACGGAGGGAGGAAAACAAGGTGCCTGTCTGAATAAGACCTGAGCGTTGTGAGAGCGAGGTGCAGCCGCAGGGTTTTGGAAAAATCATCCGCACTTTTCTCCTCATCAATCTTTGCAGGTCGCGTCTCCACAAAGAGGAGGAAGCAGCGCCTGCAGGGGGTCAGCCCGGTGCGATGGGTTGTTATTCGTCAGTACACAATCGGACATAAGGGAGAAGGGGTGGGGGTGCAGATACTTCTGGTGGGGCAGGCTCCGGGGTTCGGATCAGGTGTCAAACAGTTTGTCAATAAGGCGACGCACTCCGCGGTAAAACATGGTCCTGGTGTCAGGATCAAGGACTCTTCATTGACCACGATCAGGTGATTGACACGCAGCGAACGGTTTGTTATCGGGGTGAAGACATCGTGACTCTCGTGTTGACCCAAACCTGCGCTCAGCATTTACACGTTATCTGTTAAAACGCTGAGAAACAGGATCCAGTTCTTGTATCAGCGACGAGGCGGCTGCGTTTGAAGTGGAGCAGAGAACCGAGCCACTCAAGAAACAAGTGTTTTTTTTTTTTTTTTTTACACGCTCGCTCTGTTACTGCAGCTAATGAACAGTGCAGCTCCTGAAAGGAAATCAAATGAAATATTTTTTGGGAGTACACGCCGCCCGTCACCCTCCTACGTGTCGATTCAGATATGCTGCCATAAGCTCCAAAAAGCAAACAGCGTGTGGAGTGTGGGCCTCGGCTGGAAACACGACAGCGTCGCAAACAAAGACACGAGAGGCAGAACTGGAGATGTTGGACTGATCGGTGCTTTTCTACTTTTTTATTTGAAGATGGTGTTAGAGTGTCGACCTGTCATTGGCCGCGTTCAGCAGGAAGAGTTCAGAGATTTTATTGTTTTCATACAACTGTACAAACGAGTCCTGAGGAAACATGGAGACATGAAAACTCATCAGTACTGAAGGTTCACAGCTGTGGTGGAAAATCCAGGTACAACTGTGCTCTGGTAATATTACGTAATATTAGGAGAATATTCATCCAATGAAGTTGTAGTTTTACAAGAATATAGAAAGGAGAACATTTTTAGGAAATAGGAAGAACCCGTGCTCGCCAGAGTTCCTCTCTTGAACCAGGAGACAGACTGATCTTCTAATCTTCTTTAAAATTAAACAAATTAAACAAATACTCAAATTAGGATTTTTTTTCTTTTCAAATTTCAACTTTTTTGTGCAGAATCGTGACTTTTTTCTTATAAAATTATAAATTTTGTCTCATAGTATTATGACTTAATGCTCCTTTGTAGATTAATCATTCAGTTGTCGATGTCAAGGATCTACTCAGGAAATAATCACTCACTGAAAAACATGAGAGAAACTTTTGAAATGAAAACGCTTTCTTTCTTTCTTTCTTTCTTTCTTTCTTTCTTTCTTCCTTCCTTCTCTCTTTCTTTCCTCTCCTCATCGACGGTGTCTTATTCTCCAGTTGCCATTGGTTACCTGGCAATTCTCCTACAGCTTGTTTATCCTTTGTGACAAACACGGGGATCGAAGTGGAGCCCAAACTCGCACAGAAGCCACGCTGGCTGCTTCCTGTCGGAGAAGAGGAAGAAGACGGAGTTTATAGTTTGGACTCGTTCTGGTTGTTTTCAGCGTAAATCGTGATTTTATAATTTGTTAGCGGTCGTTGTTTTCGGTGGCTTGTCTCTCCATCACCGGTGTCTCTTGTCATCAAGCACAGCCGTAATTTCCTCCCTTTCCAGCGTTGCCACAAAATGTATCTGCTCATTCTGTGTGTGTGTGTGTGTGAGACGGAGAGAGGGAGAGGGGGATATGTAGATGAGCAGAGAGATAAAGATAGGGGGAGAGAGAGAGAGAGAGAGATAAAGGGAGGTAGGATGATGGTTTCAGTGTGTGATGAGGTGGGAAATGGGGGGGCGGAGGGGAGGCAGGAGGGGAGGGGAGTCGGTTGCCCATGGATACGACCCCGATATAATTTGATTTGTGGCAGCAGGAAGCAATGAGTGAGCGAGCGAGAGAGGAGGGGAGGGAGGATGTGGAAAAAAAAAAAAGAGGAAGAGAAAACGAGGGCGAGAAAACAAGAAGACGGAGGAGGACGAGAGAGAAGGAGGGATGAGAAACATGTCGGGCGCCAAAGCAAAAAATAAAGGATCAAGAGATATGAAAGATGGAGAGACTGTCAGATCTTCACCTTCTCACTTTTATCCCCGTGTCTCCTTTCTCTACCTCTCCTTCGCTCCCTCGCTTTCTTTACGTTTTAAATTCATTTCAGTTTCAACAAATCATTTTTTTCATGACTAATCCATCTCTATGACAACACGTCACTCTCAGTAACTTCACATTTACAACCCAAAAATACAGAAAGTAGCCTGAGCAAAGAAAAAGAGACAAACCTGCCGAGGGAAGTCCGAAAACAAAGAGGAAGTAAACTTTGGGAAATGCATTCTTTTCAAAATAAAACGCCTGCTACACTTCCCGGGAATACTCCTTAATATTTTACCCCTTAAAAAGACACAAACCATTAATTTAAAACTACTGAAGTGATGTCACAGGAGGAGTTTTGGCGTTTCCATCAGATGGAAAATGTGTTGACGTCACTCGCGGAGTGCGCCTGAGGAGCAGCGGGCTTCAAAGCTTCCTGCCCTTTTCTAACACCCTCAGTTCAGGCCTGCATCCCATCTGTGCACGTTTACCTCCCCCTCATCCGACGAGAGATATCGTATCAGCACCTGAAGGTTTTCCCTCTTTCCTCTTCACCTAATGTTTCTATCCCCGGTGAGTGTTTGTGTGTTTGTGTGTGTGTGCAATGTGTGTTTAATCCAAATCTCTCTGGATTGTAAATACCAGTTGGTTGTAGCTGGGAAGCTTCTGAAGCCAACAGACAGCGAGGGCCGCTGTGCTTCGGCTACACTCCCAACTCTGTTCTGTGTGTGTGTGTGTGTTTAGAGCATGTTGAGACACACTACATCGAGCACACACACTTCAATGTGAGAACACAAACGTCTGCGCCAGTTGCTCGACCGTTTCTGGAACTTTTCCTGCAGCCTCCTCGTAAAATGTCTGGAAAAGAGCCGACGATGAGCTGTAAACAAAAACACATGATTTCCGTAGTGGAATTTATAGATAATGTCTCTCCTCGTCTCTTACTCTGAAAAACACGTCGGCACCAGGAGAAATCCCACCTGTGTCCATGACCCTTTTAAAACATTCATCAAGTTTTTACCGTTCTCAGAAATATATTTTTATTTATTTCCTCCCATGAAGTTGCTGCACGTGGATTAACACAGTGACCTTTGCACTTCTGTTCAATGTGGACGTGACCAGTTTAAAAGAAGGATATCAGGAAGCTAACTGATGTCGATCGACCAGAGAGCGTTTTATGACCCTTAATCAAATTGTGGTTGTAATTTATTTAGTATCTTTTTATGATGGTGAGCAGAGAAACACGTCAACATGACAACACATGTGTATTATTATAATAATAACTATAATTCTAAACCGACGTTACAAACAACAAGCAGATAATGAAAACTGCTGTGTGAGATCAGCTCTGCTCAAACAGACATTTGGCTTCTTTGCTGACATGATGTGAAAAGTCTTAATGTCCACTTTAAGTGTCTGTTTATTTTAAACTGAGCAGTTTAGTTAGGAGGGAAGTTTCAGGGGAAATGAAGACACTTAACAACTTGGTAATTTCTAAACGTCTGCCACTTTTGTGATTCTCCACACTCTGCAGCGTTTGGCCACCTGAAAAAAAAACTGCTCTCACAATCATAAATGTGTGAAGTCCTGGGGCCCAGGTTCACTTCAGGGCCCTTATCACCAACATTCAAGGCACAGGGGCCCAAGATACACATGCTGTCTCTAGAACAATAAAAACTGTTAAAACAAGAGATTATTCCACTTGTCACCTTCATGTCTATGATAAGTAGTTCAGTGCCTCCGGTGCTGCTGGTTACAGATTCCGCCCTGAAACTTTCAAACAGTCTGTGGTGCAGAGTGAAATTAGAAAACTTTGTGTTCATCCTACCTGGTTTATCTGCACTGAAGCTGTGTAGTCAGTCAAGTTTGAATGATTTACTTAACTGCTATATTTCACTTCAACCTTTCAAAATAAAAGCTCTGTAGCTCAATGTGAAGCAACAAAAAAACGACTGTGCTCTTACTTTGTAGACAAGTTGCTAAAGAGGAAGTGATTCTATGAATGTTGAAATCGCACTTCTCTTAACGACACACATGCCGAGTGTGAAGCTGAGAAGATGAACGGTTCTTCAGATATGACGGACAGAGTTTTTTGGAATTAGATTTTCCAGAACATAGTATCTACAGGATGGGACAGATAGAGACGGACTAGAAAACAACTCGTATCTTCTTCTGTGTATAATTTATTACGTCCCTCTCTCTGCTCCACCAGGTGACGTTCACCAAGAGGAAGTTCGGTCTGATGAAGAAGGCGTACGAGCTGAGCGTCCTGTGCGACTGCGAGATCGCCCTCATCATCTTCAACCACTCCAACAAGCTGTTCCAGTACGCCAGCACCGACATGGACAAGGTCCTGCTCAAGTACACCGAGTACAACGAGCCGCACGAGAGCCGGACCAACGCCGACATCATCGAGGTAAAGGGCGGGAGGGGGAAGTCGCAGCTGAAACAAAGGGAAACCACTGAGTCTGGTGGAAACACACTGTGACAGTGACCTGATTGTTGAAAACTCTTCAATCTCACATCTTCGTCATTCGCTCTGAAAGATTATTCGTTCTGTTCATCCTGCTCTGTGTTGGTGCATCGTCCCGATACTTAGAACTAAACAACAGTTTATTTCCCCCAGCGGGATCGTTAAGTTTTAATCCGAGCTAATCTAATCTGGTTCTCTCCAGACTCATTCAGACATAATTGTCCACTTTATAAAAGCCAGTCCAGTTCATTGCGGCCCGGTGTGTAAGCGACTGCTCGTCAGGGTCTTTGGATGAAGCGAGGAGCTGCGGAGCCTTGAACTCGGTCTGGTCCGGTCGACTTTAGCCTCATCTTTGGTTTATCATTGATTTTAACATCTCTACTTGATGTTCGCTGCTTCAGATCAGACGACTGATGTGACTCACGTCTGGAACTGTTAGTGATGGAGGTGGAGCCAGAAGTTAATTAACTTAGATTAACGACTAACCCTAACCCTTTTCTGGAAACAGAAAAAACATCAGGTCACAGATGAACACGTTAAACCTTGTTTGTGGTTGTTGCCTTTGGACGGAGCTGTGCTAGCTGTTTCCCTCTGTTTCTAGTCTCTGTGCTAAGCTAAGCTAACATTTGCTGACTGTAGCTGAGACCATGAAGGTGTTGCACTGACTAGTTTAGGTGATTCGAAGTCGGTATTTGGAAAAAACATGGAGGATGTAAGTCAAATATAATAATATAATATGTTGTATTTATGACGATACTAACGCTGATCGAAAAATAAGTGGGTGTTCGCCTTATACCTGCGTTTACCCTCCACTACACCACCGTGTATAAATATTTACACCAGCGTCCCTGAAGTTAACCGACATAGAAACAACTGCAGATTGTTCACACGGTCATTACCCAGAAACCTCTACAACAGCAACCAGCCAAAGTACGACACCTCAAACCGATTCCACCTCTGCACAAAATGGCCACCAGAGAGAGGAAGAGCCTGCCAAGGAAGAAAATAATGTTTGTCTGTTTGCATATTGACTGGAAGAGGGGTCAGCGGTGGGGTTACGAGAGAAGCTGTGAGGGCAAACGTGTAGTTCTGTTTTTATGTTGTAGTAATAGGAAGAATTATTTTTTCTCCTCATGTCTTTGCTCCCTGTGGGAAAAAGCTTCTCTGGAGCTCGTCAGGCAAACGCGGAGCACATTCACACGCCTTGCTGACCCTTTTATACATAATGGCCCTCTCATGAATTGAACACGAGATGGTTGGGTATGATTCAGCGAGCCGTGCGCGCTGCAGCACGGCACTTAGGCTTCATATGAAGCGTCGACTTAAAGCTGCTTCTACACGTACAGCTGCAGGAGCTCATCATCACTCACAAACTCATGTGTGTTACAGGACCCACCGTCATTTTACATGTTGGCAATAATGTCAAACGAGAACAGGTCCCCAGCTTTTATCAGCTGCTTTCAGCTAAAACAGAATCAAACGCTAAATCAACCTTTTACTCTTTTATATACACCTTCTAAGATCAAGGCAATAACGACGACCTGCGTCCCCGGAGACGTGAACTTTGACCCTGAACGATGAGCTTTGTTTCCCACTCTCAGGCTTCTGTTTTTGAATTAAAGCCCAGAGGCTTCAGAGAGTGTTTGATTCATCCTGAGAGCTTCCTCTGACCTCTGCTGCTGCAAGGTTTCATTCTCTGTTCCAAGTTGTCTGAAGCTACACACACACACACACACACACACACACACACACACACACACACACACACACACCTCCTGTAAATCGGTTGCTAGCTGGTGTGATGATTGTTTCTGACACAGCTGAGAGCAGGGACGCTGTATAACGACGTCATATCCTGTCACTAGGTTGTCGTCCTTCGTCTTTCACTTTTATTAGAGAAGCTGCTTCAAGGACGAGGAGTGTAGACGTCCCGACACGACGAATCTCGAAGTGTTCTGAAAATGTCCCAGAACAGTTCAGTTGTTGGATCCATCCAATCAGGACTCGAGTCCAATAATCGCTGAACTCTGAGCGAAAGTGTCGGTGAAGCAGTTTGGGACTCGAGTGAGCTGAAGGCACGACGGAGGCAGCCGTATTTTTCACCTCCACCTCGCTCGGTCTGTCACTTCCCATCCTTCCTTTGACTCTTCTCACGCTCTCTCCTTCCTCCTAATCTCCTGATTTGCTCGGTCACGACAGTTTTCCCCTTCTTCCCTTTCTCTTTCTGTCCGTCCCAGAGTGTCAGCAGTAAAGCCCTTTCTCTAGGCTGTATCTCCAGCTGCAGATGACTGTGTGTGTGTGTGTGTGTGTGTGTGTGTGTGTGTGTGTGTGTGTGTGTGTGTGTGTGTGTGTGTGTGTGTGTCAGGGCGTTGGGCTGCTCCAGGCCACATCAGCTCAAGCTCCACTGGCCCTGTTTGTGTGCGTACATGTGTTTGTGTTTTCAAGTGTCACTCTGTCTCTTTCTTTCTTTTAGAGAGTGTGTGTGTGTGTGTGTGTGTGTGTGTGTGTGTGTGTGTGTGTGTGTGTGTGTGTGTGTGTGTGTGAGTGTGTGTGTGTGTGTGTCTCCCTCTGTTTGCACGCTCGGCAGTGGCCCATGAGAACACCTCATACAATATTCAGGCCTGGTGAGCCTCTTGGTTGTGTGTCAGCCTCTGTGTGTGTGTGTGTCCTACATGGGAACTTCTTTACTATAGCGCCCTGGATACTGCCCCCCCCCACACACACACGCTACCTCACCCGCTCTCCCTGTAGGCCGGGAGGCATTAAGCAACTTTCTCCAGCGTTTGTCCTCAGTTGTCCCCTTCGCCAGATGTGCTGCACACGCACACACACACACACACACACACACCCACACACACACACCCCCCTGTAACGCGGGTGTCAGCGTCGTCTGCCCCCGACCGTTTTCCATTAATCCTTTTTATTTTGTATCTGCAGTGGCATTTGGAATCATTAAGACTGGGGGGGGGGGGGGTGCTCTGTGAAACCCTGTGAAACTGCAGCAACACATTAAATGTAATAATCCTGTGACACACTATATACGGCAAAAGAAACATCTGTGAGTTCATAAGTAAAGTTACCACAGAGCTCTATTTAATTGGTATTATTATAATTATTATTATTATAATTTTAATACCATGAGAAGCCATTGATATATTTGTACGTCATGTTTTCTAAATACTTGACTGTGTCTTTGGCTGCAAAACATTTGAGTTTCTTCTGGAGACATAAATCAAGTTTTATTTAAAAAATGCATGAACTTAAAATGAGAATTTCCTAAAACAGCTGGTTATTGATGAGGACTATTTTCACTCGCGGACTAATCCACATTTAAAGTGCTTGTGTGTGTGTGCGTGTGCGTGTTCATGGTGATGAAGGACCATTCATGCAGCGCAGCAGTGTGGCTCACTGATGTGTTTTTAATAGTGTTTACTCTATAATGCAGAGATAAGATACTGTACATCAAACACACAAACACACTTACTGTTGGTTTTGTGTAGTTTGTTTACAGAATGTCTTCTTATAGAAAAGCCTGAATTCACCATCGTGTCTTGTTACTCGTGATTAATGACGAGTACTTTGCTCTGTTAGGAAATAAACATTCTTCATCTCTGTAGGACTCGTCCACGGACACGTTTGTTTTCTCGTTCTGCGTGTTTCGTTTTCTTTCCTCCTCTGTAACGTCCCTGCGTCTGCCTCTCGCACGCTGGACGTTAAAAGGTGGTCACACGTCACAGACGCCATGTTGAGCCGAACTGCTGGTGTGACAGTGCGACGTCCAGTGATGAAAATCATATGATCATCTGCGTTTGCACATCGTGTCACACCAATGGGCGAGTACAGTGTAGAGAGAGAGAGAGAGAGAAAGGGGGGATAATTGGATCATCACAAAATGTGCCCATTTGCCGCTCTGCCTCTGTGAGTCTCCCAGCCAAGTGCTTTTGAGTATAAATTATGAAGTGTGGATATAGTCACGCAGGCACACGCACACACACACATGCACATTTATACACGTGTGTGTGTTGTGCTTTGTGCACGTCAGCCTGTATGTACTGTACTCACACGCAGCCATGTCCCTGTGTGCTTAGCACGGAAGTTCACATTGAAGTGTGTGTTTGTGTGTTCGGCTTGTAGGGTAATTTTCATGAGAATCACTTTACACACACACACACACACACACACACACACACACACACACACACAAGCATGGACTCTGCATCCATCATAGCCATTCCCTCTCTCCAGTACAAGGCCGAGAGGCAACACATGCACACACAGCCTCTCTGAGATGCACGTGCTGCCTGAGTGTGTGTGTGTGTGTGTGTGTGTGTGTGTGTGTGTGTGTGTGTGTGTGTGTGTGTGTGTGTGTGTGTGTGTGTGTGTGTGTGTGTGTGTGTGTGTGTGTGTGTGTGTGTGGCTGCCTGCCTCTCCTGCCAGAATGTGTTAATCCGCTTGACTGCAGATTCCAATCAGGGCAAAGGAAGGAAGAGAGCGAGAGACAGAGGGAACGCAAGCGAGCGAAAAGCTAAAAGAGCTACAATGAACAACCAAGGGGGGGGGGGGCAACATGTCAGAGGAGGGGGGGTTGCCCTTTTTCTTCTTCTGGGGATTCCAGGAAGCAGATCTCTCCGGTGCGCCCCTCCACAGGAGCTTAAACACTTTGGTCATGACTCTGCTGGGTTGAGCCCACGTGTCACAAAATACTTCAGGACGAGATTCACTGTTAAATTAACTATTTCTTCTTTGAAGATCAAAACTTTACTTTAAGTGGCTGTAATACTCAGTGTACAGTTTAGTGAGCAACATGAAGACACATGTGACAAAGCACAAATCACAACTTAACGCAAGTAGAAAGAAAATCTAAATATTCAAGGTCACAGTTATTATTATTATTATTATTATTATTATTATTATTAGTGTGTGTGAACAGATAAGAGAGTGGAGGCAGGTACCTCTCAGATACACGTGACATCACAAGTTCATTTAAGGTATTTGAGAGGAGTGAGTGTGTGTGTAGTGTGTGTAGTGTGTGTAGTGTGTGTAGTGTGTGTGTGTGTAGTGAGTGTGTGTGTGTAGTGTGTGTAGTGTGTGTAGTGTGTGTAGTGAGCACTGGACCAGGAAGTTTCCTCCGACTCGCAGCTCGGTCAAGTCAGCGACATGAGAGAAACAGCAGCTGATGTATAATGGAGCATCTGAGGAGGCTGGCAGCCGGTGCTGAGACGTGATGTCCCATATGACTGACTGCAGGGGGCTCTGTGCGTGTGTGTGTCTGTTTGCGTCTCCGTCTCTTTGTGTAGCTCGCTGCTGCTGCTGCAACAGACATGACAAGCTTCACTGGGACGTGACATTACACTGCACTTTGTGACGACCGCAACTGGAGAGCAGGGACTCTGCTGCCTCCTTCCATCAGACTCCACATTTAATACTCCAGATGTTCTGATCACATGTTCTCCTTCCTGATACTGATGTTACTACGTTCCACCGTTCTAAAGAGGAGCTCTGGATCCAACTGGACCATGGTGCTGTTAGATCACACGCCCACGTCAGACGCAAACCAAACCAGAGTCAAGTACAGGTAGACGACGCCCACGTAGGTGATGATGACGGGACGTTTGTCAGACTAAATTCTTTAGTCCTTGAATTACAAAGTGAAACAGATCAGATGAAACATGAACAAAATGAAGCTTCAGACTCTGTGTGTGTGTGAGATGTGTTGTTGTGTGTGGAACAAGATTTAGAAACAGAAGCAAGAGAATTTTAAATACTTAAATAACATTTAAAAAAACACGTGAGAACTTAACTATTCAATTTAAAGACAGCGACTACATGTATTCATGCAAACACACCTTCAGCCCCAGATATACACACAACACACAACACGCACACGACAAAACACAAAGACAAGCAGGTAAAGAGAATGAGAGATAAAACGAGTAGAACAGGAAGCCGACGAGTGAGCAGAGCGAGTTTGAGACTTTTTG
>NC_091105.1:1202500-1237838 GCF_024713975.1 Paralichthys olivaceus
ATTTAGAAACTCTATAAAATCATAATGGATCAAAGTGTCCAACACCATTTTGTAGTGAATGAAGTTAAATATGTAAAATCCCTCGTGTGACCCTTTAAAGCCTCAGTGATATTATCATCATAAACTCACTGATCCAAGTGTTGAGGACGTCTTTCGGAGACAGGATGTAATGTTCCTCCACTGAACCTGCAGATTTGTTTTTATATTTCAAGTTAACAACGTTGGAGATTTCTTCTTTTTTTTTTTTGCTGTGAACTACAGTTTATTTTATTTTTGCTGATAGATTTCCAGGCGAGGGATTTTCTTCTCCTTGCATCACTCGGGCCTAAAGCTTGTATTTTGCTCTCCAGCTTCAGTTTAAGATCCATTTTGCTGCGAGGATCTATCTGCTCGGCTGTGTGGTCAAGGATCCACCAGGCAAAGCTACTTAAAGGCAAATCTTGTTTAGCAGAATCCTCTCAAAAGAAGAGCCTCTCTCTCTCTCTCTCTCTCTCTCTCTCTCTCTCTCTCTCTCTCTCTCTCTCTCCCTCACCCCCATCCCTCGCTCTTTCTCGCCCTGTCCACATCGTGCGAACACTGACACATCCTGACTAGCGTTAGCCGCAGCACCAACACCAACTCACCCTTTACCCTTTTGCTTCGCTCAACCACTTTCCTCGCTGCAAAGCTCCAGCACCATTTAGCAACACTGTTGATTAGCCGCTGTGTGCAGAGGTGCGACTCCTCAGTGTGTTTCCTGACACGCGGCGCAGGTTTATACGTCCTCGCCGTGTAAAAGTGCCACCGGCAGCTACAACACATCCTGTGCACCGGGTACAGACGCTGCTGCTCGTTGTTCTCGGGCCACTTTTGATTTAAAAGCTTTCTCCGATTGGAAGCGGAGTCTTGCAGCTCCTGCAGCCTCTTAATCCGTGACCTCCGGAGCAGCTGAGGTGGTAATATCTTGCTTTCACGTGGGTGCGAACGCTGACCTCACCAATCGATTGAGAATTATCAGAGACGGAGAATGTGTTTTCTGTAAACTTCATGTACGCTGTGTCATCACCGGGGTCAAACTCTTCCACCGCACATTTACTGCTGCCGTGAACCGGCGTAGGAGTCGGCATGTACGGTGGAATCCAGCTTTCACAAAGTGTGTCTCACAAATCAAAGTGGTGATCCCAAAATGTGCATGAGAAATGAAATGTAAATGTGCCTCCTCCTTCTCCTCTACCCTTCTCTGACCGCTTCAGACGTTGCGAAAGAAAGGCTTTAACGGCTGCAACAGCCCCGAGCCCGACGGAGACGACTCCATCGACCAAAGCCCGTTAAATGAAGACAAGTACCGCAAGACTGAGGACCTGGACAGCCTCTTCAAACGCTACGGCGTGAGTACCATCACACTTTTGTCACCTTATCTAACCCACCCTTTCTCCTCTTCTTCTCTTCTCTATCTCTCTCTCTCTTTCTGCCCTGTCCTCCTCCTCCTCCTTCTTCTTCTTCTTCTTTTGTTTGGGGATCGAAGGCTCTGAACAAGAAAGAGCACCGGGACTCTGAGAGCCCAGACCCCGAGGAGCCCTTCTCCCTCACCCCCCGCACTGAGGAGAAATACAAAAAAATTGACGAGGAGTTTGATAAAATGATGCAGAACTATAGGCTGTCAGTGAGTACCCCCCCTCTGTGTAACTCCGCCCCCCACCCTCCTCATGTTGGCGCCCCCGCTGCTGCCGCCGACCAGACCGCCGGAGGTTTCCCGGCTGGCGGATGGTGGCTTGACTACTCACAGAGCACTCGCCTTCACTATCCCTCACCCCTTCACCTCCTCCACTTCACCCCCTACCCCCAGCAATCATATCACTACCCACAACCCCCTCTGACGGTGTGTCACTGAGCAGCAGGTAGGGCGGAGCGGTCGAGCTGACTGACGTGAGGGCAAACTTCGTTATCAATCACTCTGCCCAACCATTTTCTCATTTTATTAGTTTTTACTAAGGCAAACAAAAAGACCAGTTAACATGGAGGAGACCAGATGTTACTCCAGTGTTTCCTGTTTACACCTGCGCGTGCATGCCCTGTGCACGTGAGTGGTCACGTGACGTGTGTTTTCTGGCGTGTTAATGTGGACTGGGCCAAAACGCTTGTGTGGACAGAGAGAGTTGTTTGACAGGTTACCATCCTATAAAACTTAAAATATATCAAACTCATCTTCCCCTCGTGATTAAATCAATAAATCATCACAGCGTCACTGAAAACCATTTTATATAATTTAACTTAATCATCCTTTCCTGGCAGATCTCATATCAAGTTTTAATAAGAGAAATTACAGACTTTCAAATTCCAAATAGAAGTAAATATCGATTCTTTGCAGTCCTGCAGACGTTTAACTTTGTGTGAGTAAGAAGTCGTTAGAAAAGGCAGCAAAAGACCTTCACTGTGATTATTCATGTTCCAGTCATCACAGTAAAAAGCGTCCTCAGGAGTATTACAGCTTTAATACACGGTTTCTGATGCCTCTGCAAGTTCACTAATGTACAAGAATAAACAACAGAGGGAGGGGAGCGCTAAGTAGGTCCCTAGTTTTCACAAAAGTTGGCATAGCAACTGAAATTGCAAAGGGAAATCGTGCTTTATGGTAATAATCAACACATTTGCAGCGTGCCTTTGAGCGCTCGGATTGTTCGGCTGAAAGTGCCAATTGTGTAACACTTGGCAACACTGAGGAAACAAGTGTGCAGCCGAAGACGAGCTGTGTGAGGCCGGGCCGAGTCCCGACCTCCTGCACCGCTGACGCTCGCGCAGCCGCTCAGCAGCCGTCGTCCACGGAAACACTGAGGTCGCCTCTGTCCCCGCGTCGCCTGCTCTGATTGGATGTGCTCCCGACATCATTATCCAGCTTCTGCCTCCTCACTGCTTCGCTCTCGTGCCAATTTCTCTGTGATTTATTTTTTTTCCTCTGCGCTCAATAACGCCATTAATGTCACTTTAATGAGTAGCGCTCAATTTACAGCCTGCCGGCTCCTCCGATTGGTCACATGGGAGGGGACGGTCACGTTGAGGCGCTGGTGGAGAGTGAGACAGAGCTACATCCGACATCTTAACATGTGGTGTTCTACCTTCATGGACAAGTTATTTGAACTGTCAGATGTCCCGTTATCACCGTAATCTGGTTACACAGTCAGAAAATGAGATTTTAAATCAAAGCTGCATTTGATTCTTCAACAACGACGACGAACAAGTTCTGAACGAGCTGCAGGATCTTTAAAGATCTTTCTCAGAGTCGTTTTTAAAAAGATGTCTCTGCCCTGAAATGACAAGGGGAGGCGGAGCCACAGCTCTGTTGTCAGTTGCATGTGTCAGTTACTTCGGTCTGATTTATTGTGGAGGTATTCCTGAGGCTTCATCCACACGACCATGCTTTCATTTTAAAACGCATCATAACTTATCTGTAGTTTGTAGTTTGAGAACTGCAGCACTGCATTTAAGCTAACAACCGGATGCTTCCTGTTCCCACCTGCACGTGCACGCCCAGTGCATGTGTGTTTTCAGGAGCGTTGTTATGGACTAAAAGGGACATAGAGCCAAAAACGCTTGTGTGGACAGAGATCGTTTTAGTTTGAAAAGGCCATTTAAAATGAGAAGAAACTCGAATCAATCAAAGTGTAGTTTCCACATGACGGAGGAGGAAGGATTAGAGCTCAGGTCACATCCTCGCCTCTTACAGTTTCCTGTCTCCTTCACTGTGCGAGCAAATAAAAGAAATTAGGTAATAGAAATTATCTCAAAGTAAATTAAAAGAAAATTATTCTTTTCAATGATTTGTCATCAGGAAGAACTTGCTCACGTCTCACATGCACGGTAGCGTCAGACGTTTGGCTGTAATCAGCTCGGTGACTTCTCCTCCTCCTGAGTTTGACTCGATCAGCGCTCCGAGCTGAAACGGCTCTTAAAAGCTTTGCCCAGAGAAAGAAGCTGAGGAAGAATAGAATTCAATCTCCCACCCCTGGAGAGCCCGGGCTCTTGGCGCTCGTCAATTGGATGCCGGCCGAACGCCGCCAGCGGGTAGCGTTATCCGCCCACCCACCCACCATCGCCACAACTGCCCCTCAGTCTCTCAGCCCGCCCGGCCGCCTGCCTGCCTTGTTTGCCCAGCACACCTTTCACAGGGCTCCAGCAAACAGAAGCATACAGCACCACCCACCACTCCTCCCCGCAGCATCATAATCCCCAGCATGACAGCGAGGGGCCGGGATATACAAGCTTAATCCCACTTGTACTAAAATACCTCCTGAGGTAGGGAGAGAGTGGCGAGGGAGGACGGGCGGGACACGGATCAGTTCCTCTTACACTGGCACCGTGGCAGGCGAGCAGAAAGAGAGATTTCCTTTTACTGTCTTTACCGCAGGGTCTCTGGTTTGATCCGGCTCCGGCTCTGACATTTTGCTTTGGGAAATTAGAAGAGAAATAGATTTTCCTCCTCTAACGGCGACCTGCAGCGCGGCCTCGAACAGCGAGCCGAGCACGTCTCCTGTCGAGGCTCATTATGAATGTGGGGATAAAACAAGCTGTTACCACAAAATGCTTTAGCAGTTCAATTACTTCTGATTCAGTTTTCAGAATTGTGGCTCAATAATCAATTCCTGCATTTTATCTTTATATTTTAAAACTGGTCAATTTACTTACTTAAAAAAATACTTGACTGATAAATAAAATAATAATTTTAAACAGTCGTAAACATTGAGATGGATGAAAATAAAACATAATTTAATTCAATTTTAATAATAATTTATAAAAAACAAAGTTATGTCAGACAACAGATAAAATAATACAACATCATTAAATAACGATGAAAATAAACATTAATAGCTAAAAACAATCAATTAAAATAATTTAATCTTAGAAATTTCCTTTTTTGATTCAGATTTAATTTTATAATCAGCATTACCTTTTTAAAATCATAGATTTTGACATATTCATGTATTAGATCATCATCAAGTGATTTACAGTCATTATTCATGCAAAACTTTATTTTTTATTTCAAACACAATAAGTCATTTGACATTATGACCCAGCGGTAACAGGCAGAACTGAATAAATATCATTTACAGGAGTAGACGCTCTGTGTTAAATATTTCTGGAGAAGTCGTATATAAATATGTTTTCATCAGTAAACATTAACGACCTCGACTGTGATATGATAATTTGCAGAGCTGATTCTCTCTGGCGTCTCGTTTATGTGCCGGCGACCCCTCCGCCCCTGCAGTGTGCTCAAAACACATTTTGTAATTTCACACCACGAAATGCGTCAGAAATATAAAAATCCCTGTTAATTATGTGTTTGGAGCTGCAGATAAAACCGCCCTCATTTGAATTAAACCTTCTCAACGCAGGTGACGAGAGTTAACTTCCTTCATCTTTATTCAAATATCAGGGATGAAGAACTGAAAACACTTTGACTGGTCAACTGCTGTAACAGCTAAAGGTCGCGCTCACGTCTCCTCGGCTCCAGCGCCGCTGACAAGTAGGATGCGACAAACCTCAAGTTAGAAAAGCAAAGTTGCTTTCAAAGGCTTTGAGGACAAGAGGGAGAGAGAAGAGAAAGTAGGCCATGAGTTTAATTCATTCTGATTTACCTTTGCATCCAGGAAACACAACCTTGTTGAGCGGCTCCTCCGAGGGGGAGCAGGTTAGTGTTCTCTCCCCTCATCACACAGAAGAGGCCTTGAGCTCCCTCACACCAGCCTCCGGTAAAAGTCCCAGTCAATTATTTACCTAACAGCTTCTTATTTATTTCATTTCTCCGCTGCGTTAAATCAGCAAGATGACGGCCGGCGGCCAATTAACCCTCCTGTCCGCTATTAGCAGCGATGTGATGAATGGAGTTGAAGTGGGTGGATGTAAATTCACGTGTAATTTGCCAGAGACACGGATTAATGCTCGGCGGAGCTCGGTGCGGAGCAGGGTGAGGACAAATTTAAAATTCATATTTACAAAGTGAAGAGGGTCTGTGCTCATGTCACCAAGTCTCCTGGCTACCAGAGGCTGGCGCCATCATGGAGGCCGAGTGGAGAAGTGGCCGAGAACAAATTATGATCAGACCGAAGAAAGTTGAGTTAATAAGTTATAAGTCAACTAAATACGTAGATTGAACAAGGTTGAAAACAGGTGAAAATTAAAAAACACTTCAGCTCACATGTTAAAAAATGTGAAATTCCTGGACGTGCACCAAAATGTAATAAGTCGGTTCCACACCCACATTTTTCCAAACGTGTTCGTGGTGATGCGTTCGATTGTGGAATCTCGATCACAATCCCACGAATGGACCGCGGTGAAAACAGAACCTCTTTGAATCAAAAGTCTTAAATCGTTTGCGGGACAGAAGTTTGTCTCGAAGTCGGTCGGGCGTCTCCTCACATCTCGTCCTCCGGCAGAGACGCAGCCTCTCTCCATACAAGCTAAATGTGTCAGGCTGCAGAGAAACCCACTTTACCCCCTGAGCCCTTGTGAGGTTGAATCCCTGTGGTGCTGTATGCTCCGTGTTTACACACCTCCATCCCCTCTCTGCACTAAACCCTCACCCCCTCCCATCCACCCCTCCATTTATCCACGCCATCCCCCCCCCCCCCCCTTTGCCCTTTGCTTGGCAGGTGTGCAGTGGTGCAGTGCTGTTAGCTGTTAGCTGCTATCTTCCCCCCTTACAGCTCCGTCATGGAAGACGTCCCCTTCACAGTGACGGGACGTCTCAGGGACAGATGCACCTTCCTCTCTCTGCGGCTTTGATTTAAAGAAGAAGAATTATTATGTTTCCTGTAGTTATTTCTGTAAAAATTAGAAACTCACATGAACAGACCCCGGAAATGAAAGAAGAACTCGTCCAGATATGAACGTTCACTGTAAAAAGAAGAAGTTAGGATAACTCAAAAACTCAAAGCAGATCTCTGCCATCGATTTCTCACAATCCTAATTAATTATCGTTTGTTGAGATAATTCATCTTTGATGATTATAAAAACCTGTAATGTTGAGCTGCCTTCATAAACAGACCTGAGACACTTTCATCCATTCACACAAAGCGTGCGGAGCAGACTGGACGAGCCGGGGATCGAACCATCGACCAGAATGTCCGAAACCAGAGACAAGTTCATATTGTCATTAAACAGTTTTCACTTTATTCAAAAATGTAGTTTTCCGTGTTCACAGTTTTTCATAGACTGTGAATAAAGATGGACGACATGACAGCTCCTCAAAAGTGAAGCCAGAACATCCTGATCAAATCCCTCCTCCTCCTCCTCCTCCTTGTTAACAGATGGGACATGAACCAAACATTCAAAGATGGTTTCTATCCGTTCTCATCTCACTGATGTTTGTTCAGGTGTTTCTGATCAGTTTGGTTTGAATTAGTTTGATAAAAATGTGCTGAGACGTCGTGATTGACTTCTTGGATATTTGAGGAGGTGGAGACACGTTGTCCATCTTTACTCACAACGACTGTCACACAATAAATTTGATCAGAGTCATTGAAATGAATCATTCGCAGAGACTTCACGACTTCAGCTTCAGTCTCACTGGTTTCAGTCCACGAGGCAGAGATCAAGGACAGGGAGGTGTCCTTGTCCTCCTCTGTGTGAAACTGGGTCCCAGGCAGTTTCAGTGCAGCACAGTTCAGCCCTGGCCCATATTCTATATATAGAAGTCCTGTTTCCAGACTGGAACAGGGTGAAATGGGTCGGAGGGCTGGACAACCCGAGTTCATGCCCTTGATTTTTTTTATTTGTATTTATTTTCCCGGTGCGTCTGGAGGTCCACCTTCATAGGTCCGCTCAGATAATGAGGTCGGCCTTTAAAAACTTTCTAGACAGGCACTCAAACCCCCGGGGGGAAGTTAGTTAGACGATGGAGATTTTTGTTCCCGGTGACGAACGTGTGACAGTGTGTGTGTGTGTGTGGGGGGGGGGGGTACAGCTAGAATGTGACACGCTCGCTTTGAAACGTCACCAATAACCTGCTGCTGTTTTAACCTGGCATGAGGTGTGAGAGGCGACACAGCTTTCCACCAAGTCACCCTGCATGCTACAACTGAGCGACTGTGTGTGTGTGTGTGTGTGTGTGTGTGTGTGTGTGTGTGTGTGTGTGTGAGAGAGAGATTCGTTGTTTGTGTTTTTTGAAGAGTTTCTTTTCCAAAACCTTCCAAAATGTACATTCTGAACAAAATGCTTCCATCACGAACGACCTGTTTCAAAGTGTTTTCATGTTTCATGCATCTGAAAACAAATCACAGAGACGTGTCACGTCCGACACTCGGAGATTGATTTCCTGCCCTGATGAGAAACGGAGGGTGACAAATGAATCACCACTGATCTCAACTCATTTGGGTTTGGTTCTAATGACGCGAGTTAAAAACCCCGTCACTGCCTGGAGAGTTGTAAATCAAACTGAGAACCTGCGATGTGTAGTAATGGTGAGTAACAGGAAGCATCCAGCGACTGTTACGAAAAACTATTTAACAAAATCTGGTTTTGGAAAAACTCTTCTTGTTGTGATTGGTTGTTTTAGTTGAGTGTGAGTGTGAGTGTGTGTGAGTGTGTGTGAGTGTGTGTGTGTGTGTTTGTCAGTCAGGTTAAACATTCACTCAACACACTCTAAGCCCCCCCCCCCCCCTTCCCTGTCTCTCCACCAGTCTACCGTCCCACAGCCCACCTTCTCCATGCCAGTCACCGTGCCAGTGTCCAATCAGAACGCAGCGGCGGCCCTCCAGTTCAGCAACAACCCCGGCGGCGCCCTGGTCACCACCACCTCCTTCGTCACCTCCACCCTCACAGACCCCCGCCTCCTGTCACCGCAGCAACCGGCTCTGCAGAGGAACACCGTGTCGCCGGGGTTGCCACAGCGACCTGCCAGCGCAGGTAAGAGAGCACAGACGTGAAGTTTCAGTTCCTCAGCTGCTTGTTGTTCCGTTTATTATTGATTTTCTATTTGCAGCTTCAAACTTCAGGGAATTTTGTTTTTGTCCTTGAAAAAATCTTTTCAATTTTTAGCCACTGATGATTTTAACATTTCTGTAAATATTAACAACAATTTAAGGTTTGTTTTGTGCAGAGACGGCAAAAATTAAAAGATAAAGGAACTTGGGTTTCTGTTCAAATTTAAAAATGTGACGGTCTTTTCTTTTTCAAGCCTGCCTTAATCGTTCCTCACTTTAATCGTTCCTCACTTTAATCGTTCCTCACTTTAATCGTCCTCCAGAGATGTTCTCTCCCTCCTCTGACGCAGCTTCAGGCCAAGATTCAACCTGAGAATCACTAAAAGCAGACGTGATATTTTCTCTCTTGTGCGCTCAACATAAATAAGTTGTTTGCAGAAGATAATTACATCATGGGAACAAGTTATTATCTGTATAGTAAAGATATAATTGGCTCATGCTTTGAAAACCACCAGTGTAAGTTGCTTTTATAGTTTTTGTGAGCAGCAATAATCTTGGTAAATTATCTAAATAATTTATTGTGTGTGAATAACTTGACATCTTGTGCGCACAAGAGGCTCCTACAATAGTTTGTAATAAAATTAAATAAATTAGTTTTGATAAAATTGCAGAATTCTGTTATAAGTAGATTCAATATAAATGTAAATTGTTCATTTCTGTGTTTTTCTGTGATAGTCTGTTAAATGTGAGCAGATTTTGAACTCTCTTATTCCTGCACATTACGGTCGTCTGTTAAACTTTCATCAAATCATCAGTTGGGACTTTCACCATGTGACTGAACTCAACGAGCTGTAAACTGGACACACAAAGACATGTTAAACCGATCTCTGTTGAAACTTGAGCCAACGCACTTTATCTCGTGTTGTTGATCCAAATATGTCGTTATCGAATTCTCAAAAACTCAGGTTTGATATTTTCCACTTAAACTCTCTAATAAATAACTATAAGTAGAAAGAAAACACAAGTATAATACTTGAATTAAGAAAATAAACACATTTCTTTTACATAAAATGTCAAATCTTGTACAATAAAAGTTTTCATGTCAGCAAACATGAACGCAGACGCCCACGTGTCTGTGACTGACTCATATCGGTTTGTTTTAATCAAGACCCGACGTCTTGTTCTTCTTCCTCACACGTCAAGGTGTGAATTTCTGAACGTCTCTCATACCTTTAATCCCCTGAGCTCATATTCACTGTTGTCATGGAGATGAAGCTATTTCAATACAGTTATTTTTCCGCCCCGTTTATGTGACGACTGTGTTTTATGGAGGATTTTCTGAAAAGCAAAACAACCTGAGAAGTGAGTGTTCACCTCTGATCAGAGCTCACGACCTAACGAAGACAGAAATCTGAGGCCGCTGCTGCGTCTGTGTGGCAAACCGATCCTCCGCCCTCCGACTAAAAGGATTTGTGTCCCAATTTTTGCGTCTCAGACAAGGTTACTTATCAAGCTTTGTTCCGAGCAGCATAATCTCATTGTAAGTCAGAATTAGGTGATGTAACGCGCAACAAATGCATTACAGCATCTTTCATAACATGCCGAGGGAAGAGGGCTTCACGCAGCAGCGGAGCAGAGATGCATCCCACGTTGCCAGAGACGCATTGGGTTCATGGTGTTTTTCCAATGCGTCGACACAGCCAGATATTTTTCAGTCGCCCCTAACGACCCCGAGTTTAGAAAACATACAAACACACTGCGCTGTGCAGAGACCGAGCACATTCATCTCCCGACATTTTTCAAGCCTGTAATAATTGATTGATTTCTCTTTGTCAGCAGAACAAGCTGGAATCACACGATCACATTAGGAAAAGACACATAATATATGAGATGATTCGATCTGAGTCATTCCTGTGGCGAACTGAAGAATAGACACGAATATTTCCTCACTTTAAAAAACAATGAGCTGAAAGAGGCTAGAACGCCTCCTGGAGCCGAGGGTGATGATTTCTGGGGGTTTCCTCAAACAGGCTGTAAACATGAAGATGATCATTCGGGGTGAACATCAGTTTTTATTCCCACAATTTAAAAGAAGTGTGATGAGTTGTTTTTTTTTGAGAAGTGGTGAAACCGACTCTTAGAGATTTACATGTCCGGTGCTTCACAGGCTGAAGTTTCCCTTTAATGACGTTAGTGAAGATAAAAGTTGTTCAGATAAAGTTTGTGTTATGAA
This sequence comes from Paralichthys olivaceus, assembly GCF_024713975.1. Taxonomy (NCBI): domain Eukaryota; kingdom Metazoa; phylum Chordata; class Actinopteri; order Pleuronectiformes; family Paralichthyidae; genus Paralichthys; species Paralichthys olivaceus. The sequence continues at coordinate 1,213,628 of NC_091105.1, forward strand.
ATGTTGTTCGTGTCGTGACGTCTAATGATCTCTGTGTTCCAGGGGCTCTGTTAGGAGATCTGGGGAACTCAAACGGAGCGTGCCCGAGTCCAGTCCGTAAGTAGATCTGCTCGTTTCTCGTTCTTCACATTTTTCTGAGGAAACCACACACACACACACACACACACACACACACACACACACACACACACACACACACACACACACATACCTGCGTCCCTGCTGTTCTCTGCTTTCAGTATTTTCTCTGGACTTTTAAAAGTAAATGATATTTAAACCTGACGTTCAGCAGACTGAGGTTTACAGGATATGTTGTGTCACCCACACACACACACACACACACACACACACACAAGCATGAAAACACCTGTTGGCTGACGACAGCTGATGGTCACAGAACAAGCTGCTTGTAAACAGTCCAGAGACCAGAACGAGTTTCAGGGTTTCAGGTTGTGAGAGAGTTGGAGAAGAGACGGAACAGAGGAACTCTCAGCTGTTTTGTGTGTTACTGTTGTTTCCAGAGCTTCGAGTCGCTCAGTGTCACAGACTCAGTCCGAGCCTCTGAACCTGAGCAGGTTTGTTTCTGGGATCTGGTCAACGACAGAAACTCAGATGAAGATTTAATCTGTTTGATTGAATATGAAGAGAAACTGAATTCATGTTATTATATAAAGAAATTAAAATAAAACCAGCTCCACAGACTCTTTTGATTAGTTTAGATTCGTCGTCCGTCATCAGGAAAAAAAACTTGTCTGATCCCAGAAAACTACGGTGGCCCTGAAGTGCAAATCACAACACAACAACAACAACTAAAAGAAAATACATCAAGTTACAACAAACAACTTTGTGTACAAAGGTTTTGATCGGCCGGTCGATGTGTTTGTGTATTTGAGTTACACAGAAACAAAGACTCAGACGTGTTCACTCTGATCCTGAACCAGCTCATAAACAACAGCAGCATCAGGAACCAAATGTCCGTCAGCCCCCCCCCCATCCCCCACCCCTGTCGCCCGTCGCTCTCAGCTGTTCCCCCTCGTCTCCTCTCAGGAATAATCTAAGGCCCCGCCCCCTCCAACTGTCCCTCGTCTTGGCACAGGTCTCTCCTCAGAGGTGACTTTGACGCTGGCCAGAGCTTCTCTTTAAATCCCATTAGTCCGGGACAGATAGCGGCAGCCGGGCCCGAAGTAACAGATACGGTCAAAGGGGGTTTTTTTTTGACTCTTTCATTCTCTTAATAAAAAAACGTATTGAATATGAGAAGTGAATATAAATTAAGTCAGATTTCTGCCCTAAGTTTTGCCTGAAGGGTTTGTAAATTCTGTTCTATGATCCACGTACAACCCGTAAATGTAGATTTTCTTTTTAATAAATATAAAAACCAACATTATTGAAGTATTTAATCACAGAACAGTTAATAATTGAGTTCAGAGCTCAGGAAGAGTTTCTTGGCTCCGCTCTGTGTTGATTCTGTCGCTCACGAAGGAAACGACAAATCTCACGTTAATGATGTTTTGACGAGTTTGGTTTTTTTCAAACGGTCACAAAGTCCCTCGCCAGTTTACACTTGAAGCTGCTGTTGCTTTTCACGGTGTGACTCTGCTCTGATGAATTACAAATAGATCTGTAGAGGTTCTCTCCATAACATTTAGCGTGTGCTCCTCTTCCTCAGAGTCATACTGTTTATTTTGCTGCTTCTATCACCACAGATGTGTTTTTAAAAGAACACAGTAACGTCTCCCCCTGTGGGTAAAGACAGTTTGGCTGCAAAGTGATTCATCTGCTCCACATTTAAACTTTTCACCGAACACAGGAGTTAAGTTCCCGAGCGCAGTAACGAGCACTTTTTAATGATTATTGTCATCTGAAGCAGTTCAGCTCCTGTTCTCCTCAGCTTTGCACGCCCAAGCCTTTCTCTTCCCTTTCTTTCTTCTCACCCTCTTCTCCTCTGTTTTTCCACATCTTTTATTCTTATCGTTTCCCACCTCGCCAGCGGTTACACTTCATCCCTTCCCCTCCTCGGCTCTCCTCTCCTCACTCGTTCCTTTCCATTTTCAAACTTTTCCTCCCATCTTCTCCCCTCTGCTGCCCTCGCCTGTTCTCTCCCTCTCTCCCTCGCTCCATGTCCTCCTCCTCCCTTGGATCTGTCGTTCTCAGCTGTTGTCCAGGGACTCAGGGCTCCGGGAATGTCACCATTGACGTCACCCGGCATTCCACACATTCCCACGCCCAGCCTCGCGTAATAGGAGACATCACACACACACACACACACACACTGGAGGTACTCACACATTTACACATGCAAAGGGCACAAACCAACAGTCAACATGTATAAATAAAGTCAGAGACACGTGTGTGTGACTCAGGCTCTGAGACTTAAACTCCTTTTAGTTTGATGACTCTGGGTTGAGTTTTATTTTGGACGAACAGAAACTGAGATTTTTCTTAAACGCAGACGCCCACGTTCTCTTCCTGATTGGTTCTTGTCAGTCACATGACTCGTCGTCGCTCTTAATTCTCACCATCGCTGTTCCTCGTTCGTTAGTATTTTCTGTAACTAAGCAACAAACTGCAGATTAGACAATCTACTTCCTGTTCACACCACATGACGTGTGTACGTGAACGTCAGGTGAGGTTTTAAACTCAAAACTTTCAAACTTGAAGTGGTTTGAAAAACGTCCTCAGACTCTTCGCCGCTGATTGAGTTTGTTCAAGTTCTTTTCTTTTGAGCAACATATCTCCTCTCTATCGATCTTTCTTTGTGCTTCCTCTCTCTCCCTCCATCTGCACCCTCAAATCTCTCCCTCCTTCTGCCTCCCTTAACCCCCCCCCTTCCATCAGCCCCCTTTTCACTTTCTCCCCCTCCTCACTCCTCCCCACTTAGCTGATAGCAGAGGTTCGCTTGTTGTTGTTGTTGTCCAGTTTGTTTGGTGTGTGTGTGTGTGTGTGTGTGTGTGTGTGTGTGTGTGTGTGTGTGTGAGAGTGAGAGTGAGAGAGACTGAGATGAAGCAGAGTCACATGCCGCTGTCGTCTGGAGGCGGCGTCATGGAGAACTGCTATCTGCTATCACACACACTCTGCCTCCTGTGTGTGTCGTAGTGTGTGTGTGTGTGTGTGTCTGTGTGTGTGTGTGTGTGTGTGTCTGTGTGTGTGTCAGGGCTGGGAAAGTCCCTGCTGTCCCTCTGTGACTGAGTCTCTGTTTGAATCAACGTCTTATTTTAACCTCAGCCACACGGACAGGCTGCTGTCTGCTGGAGTCCTGTTGTCATGACACCCAGATCGGCAGCCCGACCTCCGCTCAGCTGAAACATCACAAAGCAACACACAACAACAAACCCAGGATTAGTCTTTAAATCTAATAAGTGTGGATATGAACTGATGGTAATAATAGTACAACATGTTAAACTACTTCTGTTCAAGATACTTCAGGTTTTAAGAACCTGATGCTCTTCTCTAGTATATTATTCTAACATATTAGAAGTTTTTATTGGATAAATGTGTTTTTGAAACACAAAACTAAGAAGCCCACTGCAGGTACTTATAGGAAATCAAGTTTCTAACTGTAGTGTTTCGAATCCGCTCAAAGAAAGAAAATCGGTTGAGTGTTTTTTTTTTTTTTTTTTTGAAGCTGCTAACAGACAAACCGATGACAACATAACCTCCTCAGCAGAGGGAGCGTTAACGTTAGAGGATTTTCTCTTCACTGTGAGATGGAACGAGTCCCAGGGACGATTGTGTTTGTTTTCATCAAGCGGCGAGATGACTGAAGTGACAGAGGAAAAGGTAGAGAGAGAGAGAGGGAGGGAGAGAGAGAGAGAGAGAGAGAGAGAGAGAGAGGGAGAGAGTACAATAGTTCTGACACAGTTTTGATGTGAAGGAGCAGCAGAAAATCAGAGCGCGGCCAGCTAACGCTGTTTGAGCTGCAGAAACGTGGAGGAGCATGTGGTGCGACAGAGCGATCCAACTCACTAACAAGAAGACACACACACACACACACAAACACACACACTCAGGCAATTACAGACAGAGTTCACCGTAGAAACAGACACTGAAACATCAAAACAGACGAGTACACAACCTCTAACCTCTCTCTCTCTCTCTCTCTCTCTCTCTCTCTCTCTCTCTCTCTCTCCAGCGAACGGCTACATCAGCGCCAGGGCCTCCCCAGGCCTCCTCTCCGTATCCAACGGCAACAGCCTGGGCAAAGTGGTCCCGGCAAAGTCTCCGCCTCCGCCCAACCCACAGATGGTAAACAGCCGCAAGCCGGACCTGAGGGTCATCACCTCGCAGAGCGGCAAGAGCCTCATGCAGCTGGTGAGGATTATTATTATTAATATTATTGTCATTTTTATTATAAAGGCTTTATTATAAAAACTGGTTCCAGTTAAATTCCCAGAATTCTCCTTTAACTCAAAATCAGTGATACTTGATTTGTGGATAAAGATTCTGCGTCCGAGTCACAGAGAAGATTCACTGTTGCATCAGACGCTGTAATATCACACAACTCATCGTCATGACTGTGACCGGCCCTCGACAGACTCCATCTTTAGTTACGTCTGTTTAGAAACTGTTCTGTTTTTATCTCTGAGCGACGACTGCGTTGTTGTTCTGGGTCAAACTTCTCACACGATGCCGTCTCAAATACGCACGACCACGAGAGAACAGGAGGAATCAGGTTTTCAATTCACAACGAGTTTGTGCAGGTTGAGGAGAAGTCAGTGGTTTTTTAATAGACACTGGATCCGCCTCATTGACTCTTCGCTGCAGTAACGAACAGAGCAGCTGCAGACACAAGGATCCTGACGCCTCAGGCTCAGTGTTTAGGGCCAATCAGAAGATTTCATGATAGAGAAGAATCTGAGCAGCTAAAGTGCCTCAAACTTAAGATTTATCCAAGATTTTGATTTTTAGAAGGACAGAATATGATTAGCTCGTCTCTGCATAACAGTTCATTTAGATTTCTAACCTTAGAACAAACTTACACCTCCGCCGAGGCAGTCGTCTTAAATTCTATCAAGCTGCACGACGTTTCACACACTCATAGATATCGGACCTTGACCCATGTCCCGTCCTCCCACCAAGGTTTGTTGAAGTCTGTTGAGTAGTTTTTAACAAAGGTGGCATCTCGTTCGCCAGTGAAGTTAAATTATAAAACACAAATTCAAAGAAGAAACCAGATGTTTAAAAGTCAGACGTTGGTCTATTCAACATCTGGATCCAGTCGTTAGTCGTCCGTCGGTCGGTTCAGGATTTGTTCCCCGGACTTTAGAAGACGATGCTCATGTTTCGCTGTAACGTAACTGTCGTCTGTTTTTCACTCCTCCTCCACCGGCCGTGGCAGACGGAGGAAGAGCTGGAGTTGGTGAGTGAGGTGAATAGACTTGTAGACCTTTGGCCTGGAGGGTGTGTTGTCCATCTCTTGTGTGGTCTCACTGAGCATGAGTGTGACGCCATCAGCGAAGTGCATCCCCATCAGAGGTTGACTCAGCGGCGACAGTGAAAGAAAAGCCGTGACGACGTCAGAGCGCACGGAGAGACTCGGAGCATCGGAGCAGCTGGTTGTCCTGGTTACTGCACGTTTACAGGCTGGACTCTAGATTTACCTTCATGACGAGTGTTTACATTTAGTGACTTCACCTTTTAAATCAGTTCAGAGTGTCGGAGCTGCAGCTTAAACGATGAATAACGTAACTCTGCACATCTTAATGGTGCGTTCACACCAAACGCAGACGTTCGAGTTCAGATCTTTCAACTTCTATCGTGTCGCACCGTTTACGTAGGTGTGTTCAAATCTTATCTGAGAACCCCCCCCTCCCCCACTGCACTCCTGACACGTCTTTAGATATAAAACCATTTGATTTGAATCTGTTTGTCCAAACTGTGCCGTCACATCTTCGAAGAAAGTTTCTGTTTTCTGCTGTTTCAAAGTTTCATCTGAGAAACTTCCGCCCCAACATCCAGTTTTTGCTCCTTAACTTTATAATTGTGGAAGAAAAATGTTCTTGCGACACAAATAAAAGCAATAAATAAAGTTATTGAAGGTATATTTAGAGTCCAGCTTAGAGGGAACCAGAGCGACCAGCTGACTCTGGGCTGTGTGTGAACGCTGCTCAGCATGTGCATGTGTGGTTTCATCTGAGAGTCGATGCTCAGAGGATCAGAGTGAAGACAAATCACGTTGGACACGCTGACCACGCTGACCCCTTCAGTCCCACACACATGATGCACGCACTCATACATGCATGCTGACATGTGTTTATGCATATTTCTCAGCATGAACACACACAGACATTCCTCAGAACAAACACATGCCTCACATCCTGTGTTCCTCACAAACCTCTCTGCACACATTTATGCACATACTTAAACACATTCTTAAACACACATGCACACACGCACACACACACACACACACACACACACACACACACACACACTCTCTCATGTCTCCATCACCCCTGTCGATGCATGTGTTCCTGTCAGCATGATTCTCCGGCACAGCGTTGCCTCTCACGACACCTTCCACCGTGACGCTGTATCACACGAGCACGCGGCGACAGCGTTGCCGTGCCAACGCCACCTTAAGATGTGAGACACTTCCCAGAGTGTCACAGAAAAGTTCACCGAGGTGCTTGGATCTCGCCGCAGCAAACGGAAACGCTTCCGTTTTGTGGCGCAGTGCATTAAAATAAATCCTCCTCTGCCCCACACAGACTCAGTGAAGTCACCATTAAATTATAATAATAATAATATTTTGTTTGTTTAGTTCTTCTTCGGAATATTTTTCTTTTCTTTGCTTCCGAGAAATCTTCAAGTTGCAAAGCAGGGGGTGCAGTCAGGTCACGGATAATTAATTTAGTTTTTATTTAAGCCAGAAATAAGAACATGCTGAACACAGAGTGAAATATTTCAGTAGTACCGGTGTAATTACGAGTTCTCTGCATCCACTCTGCTGCACAGTGGGAAGCACATGTTAACTATTATCATTATTGCTGCTGAAGCCCTGAACTCCTACACTCGGCTCCTTATAAGGAGGAAAAAAAAGACGCGATAAGTTGTGGAACCGCACCAAGTTTTCTCTCACGACTCTGACGTTACAAGAGCAGATCCAAAGTTCCAGGAGAGAACGAGCTGGGATGTGAATCTCTCAGACACGTTTCAGCATCGAGACTTTTCAGACCCTGAATTTTTAAATTCAAGATTTCCTTCGCGACCGAACTTTTCAGATGGAGTCACATTAGTGTCAGAACTCCGCTGCACCGCATGTAGAGGAGATGTAGGTGATGGAGGGGTAGATGCCTGTTATTGTGATACCCAGATGTTCTTCATCTAGTCGTAGACCCTGTAAAACACCACCCCCCCCCCCCCGACGGCCCCTGCACCCTATTTTTTAAACCCACCGCAGCACTAACCACCTCTTTCACTTCCAGTCTCCCGACACTCAACTTCCTCTGTCCATCTCTGTGTCCTCCCAGAATGCTCAGCGGCTAGGCGGATCCCAGGTGGCCCAGTCGCTCACCACACCGGTGGTCTCCGTGGCAACACCCAGTCTCCTAGCGCCCTTCTCCGGCATGCAGACGGCCTACAACACTGGTGAGACGAAGGCTCAGCTCAGAACTGAATCTGCCTGTTTACATCGGGTCAGCGAGGAAACTGACTCAAGTAGAAAAGATGAAGTGACATGAAGCGATGTGAAGTATTCTGCTGCGAGTTGTGAAAAATCTTAAGAGTCGTGTAGAAAAGCTTGAAAACGTCGCTGTTTGATGCCATAAACCACGATGAATATTCACTTTGTTCTTTGTGGGAGAGCTTCTGGAAACACTCCACTTCAAAGGTCTCCATTAATATGGATTAGCCCTGATTAATATTGATGCTCCAGAAAGTTGTATGATGTAAAACAATCCCCTCCGCCCCCGCGCCTCCCTTCCTCCCTTCTCTCTCTCTCTCTCCCCTGTGTCTCTCCCCCCCCCCCTTCCATCCCTCAATCTCAGAGTACCAGCTGACGAGTGCGGATCTCACGGCGCTCCAGACGTTCACACCTCCGGGGCTGGTGCCTGGCAACATGGCTGCCTGGCAACAGCAACAGCAGCCGGCGGTGTCCCAGCAGCAGCAGACGCAGCAGCTGAGCTTGGCGTCGCTCAGTAACTTGGTGTAAGCACCTTTATTTTCCTTCCTGTTACAAACTCGTACACGGGATAGATTTGTAGAATGTCGAAACCTTTAACCGTAAAGCACCCGTCCACCGCCGCTCCACCGTTTGTCACCGGCGAGAACACGTGCACATGAAACTCTCTTGGTGAGGCTGTAGCCGAAGCATCACCCCAGCTGCAGTTGATTCATCTTCACCGTGACCTACATATACCCCCCCCCCCCCCCATCCCACTGGAGTCCCATCGCTCCTGGAGGAGAGGCTGCGAGCTGTGTTGTTTTTTTTGGCCTGGCTCAGTTCCTCAAACAGAACAAACTTCTTATTGGACCAGCTCGTAAATAACAGCAAAGGTGTGACGTCAGTTTTTTTGGACAAACGTACCTGGTCAGTCACGTGTCGCTCTGAGGTGAAGGAAAATAAACTCCCCCCCCCACATGTAATGTAAACACAAGAATTGTCACTTGATTAATCCCATGATTTATTTCTCTTTTTTTTTTAATCTATGAAAACAAATCCCATCGCAGTATTTTAGGTGTCGTGATCTGTCGTCTTGTTTTGTTTGAAAAACTGTTTGCACTTTTTTCAGATGCTGGAACCATTCGCTTCAACACGAGTGTACGTGCTAGTTGAAGATCGAGGGAATGAAGTTTTATCGTAATAACAGTAGTAGTTGTGAGTTTATAAGATTAAAGTCGAAGAAAGAAACATAAAGTTGAAATATCACGATAATAAAGTCGTGATATTATGAGAAAACAATTCAAATTTACAAAAATAAAGTCATGAAATTCCAAGAATAGTTATTACCAGAGTAACGAAGTAGTATTAATAAAAAAGTACTTAAAAGAATAAAGTCAGAATTTTATGTGAAGAAAGTTTTTGTTTGTATTTATTGATTGTAGACGAAGGAGCTGCCTTTCAGATAAAAAACGTCAGCTTAGCCATGAAGTGTATTTAGTGTGAGCTGTGTGGCTAAGCTAAGCTAATCTGTGGTTTGGGGGAACAGCTTGTAACGGACTCTTGTTTTGTCCCCCCCCCCTCCCCCACTTGTCTCCACAGCATGTGGGGTGCAGAGAAACAGAACGCAGAGATGGTTAGCTGCATCTCCAATTTCGCTGCTAACCTGAGGTGAATGACACGATAGCATGTGCGAGAAGCGCTCCGCAGCTTCGCCACGCCTTTTACCTGTCGGGTTATTTACCTGAGTCCTGAGGCCAAACGGCTCAAAACCTCAGAGACGACAGAGATTGAAATCCTTCGTGCTGGATGTGATGCCAGTTGTTGCTTTGCTGTGTCTGTGCTTCATTTTCCTTTCAGTTCCGCCGAAGCAGAAGTATTTTTTGGTTTTATCCTGGTGTGGCTGTGCCAGGCGTCGTGCCACCTTCCGGCTCAGATCTGCAGCTCTTTGGAAGTGTCAGCGTGACGGTGACGCCGTCTCGTTAGGCTCTGAAATGAAAGGCGTCTCTGGGCGCCGCGCTCGCTCCCAAACACCGAACCGGCGCTCAGCTGTGCTCCGACGACACGCTTACAGCATCAGATTTAACTCCTCATCCATTTATCCGTCACTCTCAGGTGACAGTCGCACATAAGATTCAATCCCTCAGACACATGAAGGCTGCGAGTGCCTTCAGTGGCACGACTTAAAAAGAATAATTAAGATGTGGCTCAGCTGTCACTGCCAGTTATTTAGATTCAGATAACATTAAATGAGATACAGTTTGGTATTTGATGATCAGTTAGTAACGTGGAACACTCGGGGCTCTTTTAATTATTTGAAATATGCATTAAACATTTGACAAGCCCCTAAATGCTGATATCCTCTTGTTCGGAACAATCGCTGCTAATTTATCTTGGCATGAAGTTCAATAAAGAGAATGTTCGGCTGCTCGGAGTCTCCATCGCATTAAAGAAGAATCAGAATAACTGAGATGTGCGGCAGCTGCCACCGGTGAGACTGGTATTTGTTTCTCGGTCTGACGGTGTGCAGCTGCGCCTCCGGGGGCTCCGCCCTCTGAACAATCAGGAAATAGTTGAGACCGAACGTTTCTTCGTTGATGAAACACGCAAAGGACTGAAAAATAACAAGAAGTCAACGAGTGAAAAAAAGAGGAGACGTTCACGCGGAAGACAAAGACGTGAACTTGGAAAGCTTTTTGTGATGAGAGACCTTGACCTCTGACCTTTGACCTATCAGCTCTGAAACTTATTTATCTGGAGATAAAGGCCCAAATAATATTCACACTAAGTTTGGTGAGAATCCATCCATGTATTATTGAGTTATTCTGTACACACACGCACACACACACACACACGCACGCACGCACACACACACACACACAGGGACGTAGCTTTTGTATTAAAGCGTTAAAATAGTTTGTTTCGTCCGAACACCAAACAGATTCAATTGAGACATTTTTAAACCCAATAACATCAACGAATCGTTAAATAAATATAAGAAGCTTGAACCTGTGAACTGTTGAATAAACCTTTACGTTTATTTGAGGAACTCAAACCGAGAGTTCACCGATGTTTCACATGTTCACAAGTATAAAGTCTTAATGTCAATGAATAAATGAAAACAACATTTCATCTGCACGACTTTAAGAATATTTTAGATGATCAACAGAACGATAACAATCAATTAATTCGATTTTTAAATGTCAGTTGAAACAGATTATGTGGTTTCAAAGTTTCCAACAGTCAGAAATGTTTTCTGTTCTCTGAATATTTGGTTTTGGACAAAACAAGACGTCACTTCAGACTCTGGAAACTCGTGTTTGTTATTTTTGTCCTTTGCTTGACAAGAAATACAGAAAAGCATCTGTAGGTTAATGAGACTGACGAAAATAAAATCTCTAATTGTAGGTGATGGATTTGATTCATTCAGAACTTCTGCTTTTAAAAAAAGAAGCCGAGACTTTCCTGAAATCACCGGGAACGATCTTCCTGACTTGACTGAGTGAGCAGGGTTTTAAATTTAGCCATATGTTTCCAGATGTTTCCGCCCCGTCAGCTCTGACACGACCACGAGCAGCAGGCAGGTTTTCTGTGTCGTGCGTGGGATCGGAATGACAGAATAACTGTCACTTAAAAGAAGCGAGCTCCACAGAAATGCGGGAAGATTTCCCAGCCCGCCAAACTGTTCCCTCAGCAGAATGGAAAAATCTCGCCGTCCTAGGACAGCGAGCGCAGACGTGGGCGCTTGTGCCGCCCGGGCTGCTACGGTTTGTTTTTGATTTACTCGCTGCCTCACAGCGAGCGAACAAGCCCCTCCAATCAAACGATGATTGACGGTTTGGCAGCCGGCCTCGCCTTCGCTGTCGTCCACACTTTTCCTCGCCGCAGGCTCCACGAGGAAATGATTTCTGTCATCCCACCCTCTCTCATCCCCCTTTTTAATCATCCTCCTTCCACTACTTCCGCCTATCTGCTTATTTCCTGCTCTTTTGTCAGCCTCAGTTTAATTTGGCGTACACCTGTTGACTCTCCTCTTCCCCCTCCGACGCCAATCTAAATGTTAATGTCACGGCTGCCCCCCCGCCCCCCCGGCTGTCGACTTAAACTCATCTCTTTAAGAAGACGACTTCTCTGGACGCTGTTTTTCACAGGGTGTTTTCTCGATGTCCTCCACCTTCACGTTGTCGCTTTGTCTGTTGGCTTCATCCGTTCACGCAGATCTGCCCTAAAACAAACATGATCATTAGCTTTTATCCCCAGAGCTCGTTTCACCTCATATCAGTGACTTCTTTCTCTCGGCTGTGGATTCCGAGGAAAAGCCACAGATAACACTTGCACACGCTGCGTGATTACTTAAAGGAGACACAGTTAGTTTGTCATCAGAGGCTGTTCAGCAAAACCTCCCCCGATGAGTCGTGTTTTCCACAAACCACAAAAGTTTTTATTTGATTTAGCACCGAGCGTTCAACCCGTTTACTCATTATTGTGATATCAGCCAAATTAACTTTGGACTCTTACAACCTGAGGATGATTTCAGAAGCAGGAATTAAATAATAACGTCCAGCAGACGGAAGAATAAAGAACTCTACTTTCTGCAGACTCCCTTGTATTGAACCAGTGAGTGGGAGCAGAGCCTCAGAATTCACAGTTTGTTCCTTTAACGACGTCTGCGCTGGCTCCTCCCACTGGCTCCTCCCACTGGCTCGCTCCAGATTTTTCACGTTTATTGGAGCTGACTGTGAAAAATGCATCGCGTGTGGACGACTGTCAAATGTGTGTCAGCGCAGGCTTAAACACTTCCTGCCGACCGCAGCTTCATCTCAGTGTGACTGAAGCAGCTGTCGGCCCGTTTGGTTTTTCTGGAGTAACAATGTGTGGACTGACCATGACTGGCCGCCGTCCCGCTGCCCCCCCCCCCCCCTCCTGCTGTTCTGGCTTTTTGAAACTTGCTTGTCTCTTTTTCCACCTCCCTCCACAGCTTGGCCTCTCAGTCCAACTTGCTCTTTGGCAGGGAGGAGGGCCTCTGCTGGTACTGTACTTTCTACACCTCAGTCACACAGATCGCCGCTTTCCCAAAATCTCTGCTGCACAGAGGAACCTCAGCGCACGATGAACTGTCGATAAGCTGGTGTTCACTTTGACACCTGGAGTCAGAACAACTTCAGTGATCCGGTTTGATTCACAACCAAAATATTAAGAAGGAGAAAACTAATTTCAGAGATTCAGTCGATCCTGAAAAACTCAAACAACAAAACAGCAAATTGAAAACTTTACCGATGGACAAAGGTTCTGGAGTCGGTTTGTAAACAGACCTGAGTGCTGAACTGAGATCAGTTCAAAACACGGAGAAGTTATTAAAACCAGAGTTTATCTCCAATATTCAGCAGGAAACTTTAAACATGAAGAACTCTGAACAGAGCTCTTCTGGGTCAGGAAGCAGAGGATCATGGGTAATATCCAGTTGTGTTTCAGGTCAGTGGGACGACTGCAGGGGGCACTGTTGCTCAGTAACAGGGACAGAGCTCTTGCTTTAATCCTGTATTCGGCCAAAATTCAAACAATCCTCCGTAAACACTGATGGATGAACTTTCCTGTTTGTTCACATTTATTCAGTTCAGAGTTGAAAAGAAAGAAATCAGGTGGAAAAGATCTCAACACGAGAATCAGAGGAAACAGATGTGACATTGAAGCCGTTTGAAGCACCGACAGGAGACAGAGGGTCGGCAGCAGAGGAACGAGCTCCACGAACAGTTTCAGTGAATCTGTCTCATGTGAATTCAGTAAGAAGGTTCAGCAGCTTGTTGTTCCTCACGAAAGCAAAGCATCTTGGGAAACGCGGCCTGATCTCAGCACACCGCACTGTAACTAAGTGTCTGCTTCTGGCTGCGCTCGCTGTTGTGTTAGCACTCAGGAGTGGGGGGGGGGGGGGGGGGGGGGGGGGGGGGGGGGGGTTAGCCTTCATCACTGTCACCGACCTGCTGACTCGGCCATTTTCTCTCGCCATGGCGACGGCACCCCCGTGGCACCGCCATCCATCTACCTGCAGCGACCTGAGCCTCGATGCTCAGGTTTGATGAAGTGGGTGAGGAGGGAGACGATGTGAGCCTCACCACCACCGAGGGACTGTGTGTGTGTGTGTGCGTGTGTGCGTGTGTGTGTGTGTGTCAGACGGGGGAGGACAGCGAGCACACTGAGTGTCGAAGGCCCAGATCCCCTGAAGGAGGCTTATCTTAAACTCTCCTCTCAGTCTGCCAGTAACTGAGCGAGTATCAGCGACGCAGAGCTGCAGATGGATCATGATGCTACGAATTCAGACTCACCCGAGGGGCCGAAGGCACTAATTGGGGGGGGGCTTCAAATTCAGATCGACCGAGTCAAGCTGGAGAGAGTCAGAGAGACGCAGCGTCGACAGCCGGCGTCTGCATCGGTGACAGGTTCCACTCAGCCTCCAGCCAGGAGGAGGAGGAAGAGGAGGAGGAGGAAGAGGAGGAGTGTGAGGGTGGAGGGATGAAGAGTTGAGGCAGGTAGATTGAAGCTCTTGAAGTTCGGAGCTTCTGACTTAAAGTTCCCGAGAGCGTTTGAACCTCTGCAGTTTATTTTTAATCCGCTGGATTCTTGTTTGTTCACCGGCGTCACTTCCTGCAGTGACGTCACTTCCTGCTGTGACGTCACTTCAGTCTGAGCTCAGTTCCGCTGCATGGCTCGTGGACCGTGCATGTGTGTGACGTGTTTGTTGTCGTGTGTCGGCCCGAGCCTCCGTCTCCGGGTGATGTAACGCAGCCTGGGTGTCGTGGCTTCTTCGCTTATCAAAATAAAAGCCCGCCGTCTGTTTACCTGCGTGTGCTGAACTCGTTGTTTGATTCTGTCTGATGACAACACTTCTGTGCACTGATGTCATCGTCTAACTCTTTTGGTTTCCGTCCCTCTTTCTCTCTCTCTCCAGGCCGGTGGGACACATATCTCAGGGTGCCGCGCTGACAGTCAACACAAACCCCAACCTCAACATCAAGTCCGAACCGATCTCGCCAAACCGCGACCGCAACACTCCCAGCTCCACCAGCGGCGGCGGGGGAGGCGGAGGGGGCCAGGGTCACATCCAGGGACAAGGTCTGGTGTCGGTGGCCTATCCCGGCACCCTGCGCCTGGAGGCGGGAGGTCAAGGTCGCTCGCCCGTCGACAGCCTCAGTAGCAACGGCAGTTCGTACGAGGGCAGCGACCGGGACGACGGCGCCCAGGGACGAGGCGGCGGTGCGGACTTCCACCAGGCCGGGGCCCAGCAGCCCACCATGGTCCTCCTGCGCCCCTCGTCGGCCGAGCCCCCGGAGCAGGACGGGACCAACGTCAAGAGGATGAGACTCGACACCTGGGTCACATAAAGAGAAGAGCGCCGAGGGATGGACGGACAGATGGAGGATGGAGATGTGTACTTGTGGCTTTTGTACATGCCCCCAGCAGCCCCGCCCCCAGTCTCCCTCCCTGTGCGCACACACACACACACACACACACACACACACACACACACACACTACACCGCCGCTGACTCTGTAACCGTCTGTCCACACAGGAGTCGTTGACCTCACATACAAACAGCATGCTGACACCCTCTCATGTTGCACGTGTGGACACTGACGCACACTTGTATGACGATGTTCACACACATTTGAACTCTAATAATAAACTTTGTCCCCACACACACACACACACACACACACACACACACACACACACACACACACACACACACACTCACACTTAAAACCCTGAGGGGTTGAGCCACCAAACCAGGGATCGTTTTTCAGAATAATAGCGATGACGGACTTCATTGATCTGTCTGAGCTGAATGAGTTTTCTTAATCAGACAAACTGTGGAAAGTAAAAACCCTTAAATTTGGCAACTTGGACGTTTTGACGTGACGGAGCAGCAGCTGGTGGAGTCCTCCGCCCTCACGTCCTCACCGCTCGTCCACATGTGGAACAGGACACAGCTGTATTAAGACAGAGCCACTTAACGTCCACATCTTCGTGCACGTCCTACAGGGCTGCGTTGCTGTCGCTCCAGATTGTTTCTCCTCTCAGAGCCGGGGCCGTTCTTCTTCTTCTTCTTCTTCTTTTTTTTTTAAGCGTGGAGTTTTTGTCCTTCTGTCTTTTGACTGTTGATCGTTAGAGTTTGGATTTGTTTCGCTTTTCAATATGATGAAGACACTAAAAGAAAAAACTCTCCTCCCACCTTCCCTCCCTCCCTCCCTGCCTCCCCAGTGGACGTGGTCACGTGACGTGCTCGACACTATGCCTGCCCCCCCCCCCCCTCCCCCTCCAGAAACATGCAGATTAGCTGTAAAAAAACGAGGAACGTGATTTGTTGCCGAGGTAAAAGACTTTTCTTTGAATCAGGGACGAGCTGCGACAGCTCAGCGACACACGACACAGCTACTCCTTCATTTGCCCACATGGTGTCAGCTGCAGATGCTGAGAACAACGTGTGTGTGTGTGTGTGTAGACTGTTTTGTTACCTCAAATGGTTTTGTGTGTGTGTGTGTGTGTGAGTTTTTTTTTTTAAACAAAGCAATTTGGGCAAATCTTCATTCTCAACTTCACCTGCAATGCACAGCAGAAATTATTTTTGTGAAGCGACTCATGTTTTTAATGGAAAGCTGATGTTCACAGAGGAGGAGCGAGAGGTACCGTGTATATAAGCAATCTGTAACCTATGTGGCTTTGTGTGGCAGGGACGAGGTGTTTTGAAGGTTAAAAACAATAAGATCTTATATAAGTATATATTTAAACAGCTTCAGGCGGCAGCGAGGGCAGCGCCGCAGCTGAGGCCGCAGGCAGACGACAGGGATTGTATATATGAACGATATATTCAGCAGGATATCCCTAACGAACAGAAAAGAAGCAGACGTGTTGATTCTCAGTGGATCGGCCTGGTTTCATTTTTATTTATGCCTGTATATAAAGTGTAAGATGTCCACGAGAGGGCGCTATAGAGGAGGAGAGGGAGTAGCCGTGGTGACTCGGGCTGTTTTCAGTGAGCGTTGGTTCGGAGCACACTTTACCTTAAACCCCCTGAACACACCCGACCCGTGACACCAACACACACATGCTGCACGTGCACACGAGGCTCAGACTCACACACCTGGCTGGCTTTAAAACAAAATGCAAAACAATCAGAAACACAAAACACACATTCTGCACTTTTTCCCCCCGAATATAATTTATTTGTAGTTTATTTAAAATAATTTATCAGCAGTCGGAGCTCCCGTTATTAAATCAGAAGTTGATTTAATTCAATTTAAAGTAGTTTATGTATAAAACAGAAACATCGAAGCAAAAGAAAATGAAATTCAAGACGAAACTGACAGAGAAATATTTAAGTATAAAAATCCTCAACAACAACTTTCATAATAATCCGTCCTGTAGTTTTCGTGTAATCGTGCGTACAAATACACAAACGATGATGGAAAACTAAGAAATATGTAAATATAATGAAACAAAAAGTACAATTTAACAACAAAAGGCCTTGTGAAAAAGTATTTCACAAACACTACATGTAATAATTTATCATTTTAAAACCGAATGAAGGTAAAGAAATAATCATGGCTGTTAACAACTGAAAAGTCAAAATGTTTCGTCGTCACTCAGAGAAAAACTTTGAACCCTGATTTCACACGTTTACTTCTGAGAGTTCTGCTTTTACTCTCTGTCCGTATCAGTACTATTGTTATCAAGTATTTTTGTTGTGACATATCAAAGTGTTGTGTATTTGCCGCGTCAGAACAAAAGTGCCAGTGTTTCGTTTCACAAACATATCAAACTTTAGAACACGCCCCCCCCCCCCCCCATGTGTGTGTTTAATGATGTCGTCCATCACTGATCGGCCGAAGTCTTGTAAAAAGGAGAAGAATCTGAAGGATGTCAGTTTTCTACTTTACAGAACTTCAGTCGAGAGCGTAAATCCCTGTATTTATTTTCCCGCCCTCAGTCGTCGCCCCGTCGCTCGGCAACAGCTCACATCGTTAAGCCGGAGTCCTGATCTTTTAATGACGAGCTCCCAAACCGACATCCAGCCGCCGCCCTCATCACCTCCCTGTCACCCCTGTCACTCATTTCCAGCCCCCCCCCCCCCTCCATCTCTTAGATTATCACACACACACACACATCTCGTTACACACTCTCTCTCTCTGTACTCCGTCCACACAGCGAGCGTCAGCTCTGAAAATTCACCATAATTTAAATTATCTTTGAGTCATTTCAACAGGAAACATGACCCCCACCCTGACCCCCTCCGTCAACTCCCATCATCCTCTCCTCCCATCATCCTCTCATTTCTCTTCTCTCTGTCTGTCACTCACTCGTTAACTCTCTGACGAGTTTTCTTTTCATAACCTCCACACACACACACACACACTCACACACGCACACACACACACACACACACACCTCGAGTGTAAACACGTGACTGTTACGACTGTTGTTGAGCTTCGAACAAAAAAAAAAAGAGAAACTTGACGTTGAAAGCCGAAAGCCATATGTTCGTCCAAATAATCGAGACAAAACGAATCCCCTCCACTCGCGGGAGTTTTATTGGTCGGCGAACGAGAGCCGCTCACAAAGCACTGATACGTTCTTCAGAACAACACTAGGGGTCGCTGTGAACACAAAACACAAAGACAATCGAGCTGAGAAATAGTTTTAGGGAACCTGAACCCCCCCAGGAAAAAAAGAGGAAACTTGTTGCTCCTGTATAACGATGTGTAGAAGTCTCACTCACTTTCCAGTGTTCATTTGTGCTGGTGACCGTCTGTTTTAATTGTCCTCTGAGATATTATCATTACTATCATCGTTACCTCGGCTGTCACTGACGGCAGCTGTCATGATGATGTCGAAATCTGCGTTTCTTTTTTTTCTCGTTTGTTTTCTTTTCTTGGTGTAGGTTAGACATCTTGTTTTATTTGGAAGTTTATTTTATTTCATGATATAAAAATATTCTATAGATATATTTTTGTTTTCATATTTTGGGGATTTGTTTTTCGTTTGTTTCTTTTTAAAAAGGGTGTGTTACTAATGTTGCACGATTTTTAATGACATGAAACAAACAACACAAGCGTAGTGGTGTTAGCGTGTGCGCGGCGCCGAGCGAGTCGACAAAACGCTTCGATGCTGCAACTTTTGAGTCCGATGTACAAACCGCACGTGGTGACAGGAAGTGGGGTGGGGGTGGGGGGGGGGTGGGGGGGATCGGCAGTGTGACACATGTAACTTATTTCTGACCAGACACAATGATGTCAATGCATGGGCGTTTCAAAATAAGACAAGAGTGAGTCATGTAATAGGAAATAAAAATGTAATATCGACACAAATATACATCACACAGAAATACATTTAAGAAAAAAACATGGAAATTGAAGAAAAAAAAGTTTAAAATAAATTATAGCTAATATATTGTGTTCGGCTAGTCTGCTTTTTTGTTGTAAAGATAATTTTTTGTTGTTTTTGGAGAATGATATACAATTTGTGTATATTTTCATAAATAAAGTATGCACTGATATGTTATTACAAATTCTATACTGCTTTTACAAAAGAAGTGTTTGTTATTGTACCAAAGTATCCATTGGTCCCCTCTCCCCCTCCCCCCCTTTTTGCGTATGTTTTACCGTATTTTATATATTAAATAGACAAGTTGACCTTCACACGTTTGACTTTGTGTCGTTCCTGGTGAGCTCCTGTCTTTCTGCTCCCCCGCCACTAGAGGTCACTCTAATGTTTGGTGTGTTTTGCAGGACAGACGCTGCCGATGTGCCCACAAGCAAAGATCAGGTACTTCCTGTTGTTTATGGAGCATATTAAGGTTTTTTAACCAATTAATCCAGAACATTATTATTACAATGAATTAAATAACATATATATATATATATATATATATATATATATATATATATATATATAAATATATAAATATATATATATATATTAGAACCTATAATCAAATCCACAGGACTAAAATAATATGTATGTTAATGAGAATTTCAAAATAAATGCAGATACAGGTTCTCTGCTATGTGTATATATGTAAATATATATATAGTGTGCTATATGCATTAATATATATGTTTAAAAATAAAAATAAATGCTAACACAGATATAATCCTGTTTCACTGTACACATACGACAGCTTAGTACCTGCATTGATTTTGTCTCCAGTGACTTCACAGATCTTTGATGGATGCAGCCACTTAAAGAGCAGATCAATGGAACGTGTCTTCATCGACCCTCGACAGAGAAACACTCGTCTGTGCTGACGTGTCCATGGTTTGAATCTGAGTCGTGGATTCAGAAATGAAATAACATCGTTGGTTTGATACTTTGCTCACGGACACTTCAGTGAAAACAGTGAAGTAGAGAGAACGTAGCCTGTGGTACACAATACTTAGAGTACAGCAGGAGTTTGAAGAATGAATATTGTTCTGGATGATTCTCTAAAAATAAATCTGCAGATAAATCTCATGAAAACAGTTTGTTGTGTTTCATCAACACGACTCGTTCAGTTATTCCTTCATCTCGTCGGAATCAAAGGAGGTTTGTTAAGTGATGATGTGAACACACGGCTCTGCGCTCAGGTGAACTAAGAATAATTATTTTATGATCACAGGGAAACTTGATCGTTAATCACAATAACACCCCCCCACCCCCCACTTTGTTTCATGTAACTGTGCTTTTATAGAATCAGCTTGATTCTGTTCAAATCAAGAACAGAGTGAACACATGAGAGCAGAGCTGGAGAGTAACCAAGTGTATTAACTCAAATACTTTATAGTACAAAGAAATCAAATATATATATTTATATTCACACTGTACAAAGTGTGGATTTGAATCACTGAGACAAACCTCAGAGGCTGTGAAAGTAGTTTTACTCTTTAGCTGCAAACAGACGACAGGGATGGAGTCTGTCCGCTTGCACTCAGATATTTTGTTGCTTGCGCTCGCTCTTGTGCTCGAGCTGCTTCTCGATGCCCCGTCTGCTCTCAGACCAATAGAATGTCGGACGTAGCGATGACAAACGAAATGGCCCCGCCCTCGTAGTTCGAACACCAGCAGAGACGTTTTGAGTGTGAACGGTGTGAAATCAAAAAGTCCTGCTCTCAAAGTGAACGACCATCTTCAGTAAATATAAATAGAACCATGTGTTGTGGTGATAATGGGGGGGGGGGGGGGGGGGGGGGTTTGACTGCCACGCCCGAGCTGCCCTGGACAGGCTGCAGTGACCACGGGTCGTCAGCTGGCGGGGGCAGCTGGTGGAGCTCATGTCTCGGACAGACACACACTCCTGGCTCAACAGGTCGCTAATAATAACCACACAGGCTCTGGTGCGGCTCAGTCAGACGCTCCAGCTGGACGGCCCTGACATTTTTTGTCAAACAGTCACACTCACACTTCCTGTCCCCGAGAGACGGAGGCCGCCATGTCTCTTATCCGAAGTGTCTTCACTGTGACTCAGATTCAAACACTGTCCCCTCTCAGTGAAGACGGGACGTTGTGTTGAAATGTGTTGGTCGGATGGAGGCTTGTGTTTCCTCCTCCTGTGTCTGCTGGGTTCATGGGTGCGGCTCAACGTTAACTTCATTTCTGCAACATCATTAGATTAGTGTGTGGGTTTGTTCCGACACACACACACACACACACACACACACACACTGACACACACTGACACACACTGACAGAGGAGCTCGCCTACATCTGATGTGGAGACATGATTTTATTATCTTTATAAATATACATCTTTATCATTTCTTATTGAAGACAGGTTTATTTGTTCCTCATGTTTTCACTTTGAAAGCTGCTTTTTAAATGAAACTATAATTTCCTTTAACATTCTGAGATTTCACCATTTTGCCATAAATAATTTATGAATGTCGATGAAAAATAATCAGGATGTTTGTGATTGTGTGAAATCTGGTGCAGCTAAATTGAATTTGAAAGCTCTGCTGACATTAGTTCATGTGTTAAAAGTAAATATATAAATTGACTTATCAGCATAATTAGAAATAAATTCCAGACTCAGACATTTTCTGTTTTGATGATACGGATAAAATAGTTCACACCATCACATCTGGACTTTAATGATTCCATTCCCTGTTTGTTTAATGATCCATTTTCAAAATGTTTTTTAAAGTCTTTGTTATCAGCTGTCAGATACAGTTATTGTCTTCATTCTTTAATATTTCATTTATTTATGTGACCATGTTAAAGCTGCAAATATAAATGAGAAAACAAGTCGATAACAAACTACAGCAATCAAATTTCAAACGAGGCAAAAGTTCGATTCCACCTCTTTTTCTCTTTATGCTTTTATTTTAATTTTTAATCTTCACATCCTGTGGTCGACCAGCAGCTGGTCCCGCCCCCACTTAGGGTGAGATCTGAATCGTCCTCCGTCGTCTCTCTGTCCTCCGTCGTCTCTCTGTCCTCCGACTGGAAACAAAAGGTCAAACCAGGAGACAAATGACTCTTTTATCTTTAAATCAAATTTAAATCTGACCTCAGAGAGTGAGAGCAGATCTGAAGCATGACTCAGCATCAGTGATAGAACAGATGACTCGAACATCCAGGTCGCGACCTTTGCTAACATTGTTGTGATGAGGGATTATTTTCGCGAGCTCGTCCCTGAACGGACCTGCAGCTGTCGTTAGCAGATTGCACGCTGCAGTGAAACCTCTGCTCTATTTTAAATCAGGCTGCTGACCGATGACTTGATGTTACACAGTTCGATGCTTTGAGCCGCTGCGCTCAACGAGACGGGTTTGGTCTCAGAGCACGAGGTGCGAAAAGCTTTTCAACGCCGGAGGATACGCGTCATGAATCACCTGTCAGACTGCACCGGGCGGATAACGGCCCTCAAGGGACAAATTAAACCTGGAGAGGAAGAATGAAAATGTACTCAATTAAAAAGTTGAATAAAAACTTTACTTGGATCAAGTTAACGACGGCAGAGAGACTTCTGGTCTGCTGATCACCGGTGGATTCATGTCTCAACGTCCTGCCATGTTCAAGAGACGTCAGTCACATCAGTTTGAGGCGGAGTTTGAGGAGGAGGGTTCAGCCACCAATCCTGAGTCAGCGTCAGCTGTCAATCATGACGTCTCAGCTGTCAATCATGACTCAGCCTGTTTTTATATCATTATCAACGGACTCAAACCAAACTGATCAGAAACGTGTTTACAAACATTTATTTAGTTTGAACTCTGACCTTTAGTTGGGCCCATCTGCTAACATGGAGGAGGAGGAGGGGCTTAAGACTTAACAACCAAACCACCGTTCAAGTCAATGGAGAGTCTTCACTTTACCTAATCCACCCGCTGCACCACCGTGCCGCCCTTTATCAGACATGATATTTTTCATTCAATAACAGGAAAAGAAACAAGACGTGTGTTCAACCTCCAGCAGATGTTTAGATTAGATACAGCCCCCCCCCCCCCCCCCCCCCCCCCCCCCAGCAGCTCCTCCATCATTCATACCAATGACATGAGGAGTAAATCAATGGTGACCGACGGCAGCACACACACACACACACACACACACACACACACACACTACCACTAAGAGCTAATGGACTCACAACACAACAACCCTCCCCCACGTTAATAAAGCAGACAACAGTGATGGTCACGTCTGGACTCAGTTCGTCGCAGCTTCATCTGCACTTGTGCATTTTCAACTTAAATTCCATTTCATACAGAACTGATCACAATTTAAGAAAGTTCTAACAACATCGTTGTTGCTGTGGAACATAATCGACTGCTCTTGGGGCCCCGCTATCACTTCAGGGCCCCGCTATCACTTCAGGGCCCCGCTATCACTTCAGGGCCCCGCTATCACTTCAGGGCCCCGCTATCACTTCAGGGCCCCAGGCAGTTGCTTGCAAACACCAGAATAAGTTGAACCATAAAAAACAAATTAAAAAGTATAAGATTAAAATTCTCAGAGTATTTGTAACTGGTTGTTATTTACCAGAAGCCTTTTCTATCTGTGCTGATGAGTCACCGCACACACTCGATCAGCAGCTACGCCAGATTCGGTGGTAATCAGGGAGCTCGTTAGTGAAAAGTTGGCTCGGTGAACACGTGTTGTTTGACCCTCAGTGACCAGGTTTTACTCGATAAGTTGCCAAGGAATAAACTGATTCATGTCGCCATCAAAAGACTCTTCCAACGATCCGGGATGATTCAGAGGCAACGACTAATTTGTGCCAAATGTCTTTGGATTTTTGTGCCAGAGAAACTTTTAACACTTGTATGTTTCAAAAAATAACAACTTTCCCTCGACGCTCACCAGCTCATTTACTCAGTTCAAGCCAAAGTTTAGCTCTAACCTCAAAATATTAACATCCAACATTAACAGTTTGGTTTTTATGCCAACAAGAGGAAAGAGGCTGAGTTTGTGTTGTTGAAAATCTATTAGGTTCACAAACAGTTCACGATTTATTGTGTTAAACTGACTTGAAGTTAAAGAATCATTCATCATCATGAAAACCATCTGAATGAATCGTTTCTCATGTTATTTGTCTGTTTTCCACATGATTTCTATCATTTAGATCAAATGGAGCCAGAAGCCTTC